>NW_010424173.1:0-5129 GCF_000710305.1 Buceros rhinoceros silvestris | reverse complement strand
AAAAAGTACACAATGACTATTGTAAATAGCAGCCTTCCGTTTGCTGCAGCATGTAAAATTTTTGATTTGTGTGCCATCATTATTTGAAAAAAAAGTAACAAGAAAGTAATCCCCAATTACCTTATTGTATGAACGAGTCCTTTCCATTCAGGCATTTTAGATAAGCAGCCCGTTTCCTCTGAATGAATATTGCTAATGTTGCTTACAGTAGTTACTATATCTGGACTGAATTCAGATTTTCCAGGTGCATGTTTCTTATTGTACAGATGTGTTTTGAATGCACTTTGAGATAAAATGAGAATATTTAAACAATCGGTTGAATATTACATTCTAATGATAAAGAGGGAAAGATTTGGGTGGAAAGAAGTATCACTATAGAGTGGAAAGTTGGCGAGATATGAATAGGTCGAAAAGGCATGAATAGTGGATGAGTTGAATCTAAGATATTGGAGGGAAATTCATTTTGAATTTTTCCATGTGTTGCATGCAAATGCTGAATTTTCCGGAATGTTTGAAATGATACAGGGCTATGAATATTACATTTAGTTTGTGATCAGTTTTATTTGCTAAGATGTAACTATAGATTTTGAAAGAGCAACAAATTTAGGGGTTTTTTGATGAGCAATGTGTGAAGCAAAGTTAAAACTTAACAGGACTGCTCTGTGCTAAGTTCTGAGAAAATACAGAGTAATGATCTAAATATACGTGTAAATAAGGGCAGGAGTTGCCACACTTTGCTAAGGATTCCAGATCAGAGAAAACAATGTTTGGAGTGCAGGAGACAAAATGTTACAGTTCTCAGGGATTTTGTACTAGTCAGGCAGTGCAGCGTTCTATGGAAGCAATCTAGGTTTGACCTAAAACTTGACCCGTCTGTCAAGAATGGTTTAAAAGTAACAAGCTCTGGCTGACAATTACGTGGATGGGTACACTTATGACCCGTACCTTCAAATACGACAAATTGCAGATATACATTTGGTGCTTCATTGTGACCGATCTTCATTTTTGGTAATGGCATTTTGGTACTGTTTTCATATGGATAAGTGTTAAGAATTTGAAAGATTCTGAGCTGGGAAAGTTTTGATCGTCTTTCACGTTGTTGTTAAGCTTGCGCTCACTTGATATGTTGCTCCAGAACATAGACTGTGGTCTGGAGGGAGAAGTGTTGTGGCCGGTTGTCTGAACCAGGGACTCTTGCTGAACAGGGAAAGATGATGAAATAACTAGCAAAATGGGTTTAGTCATGTAAAGTGGAACTCTTTTTTTTTTTTTTTTTTTTTTTTTTTTTTTTTTTTTTTTTTTTTTTTTTTTTAATAGTATGGATAATTTATGTTTGGTTATGTTTTACTGTGAACTGCTCAGCTTCCCCTTTGCCATCTGTGGAACAAGGTGATATTTGGAAAAGAGCTATCAATTCACCTCTCTACAAGTACTTCTTTCATAGAATAAACCTTCTGTGAGCTAATTTCAGAGTGAAAAGTAATGAATTTCTAGCATTCATTTTGCTCATGACTTAAGACTTGTATTTTAAAAATATTTTATTACTTGTAACTGGAATCCATTTTTATTAGAGTGCAATTTCCATTTAAATATTTATATGAAGTATCTAGATCAATATTATTTAGAAATTATAAGCACTAACTAAAATTTGGGCATGTTTCCACTTTTGAAGTGTGGTTGCTTTATTGAGGTAACTAAATGCATACTGTCTCTTCTGAAAACTGCTGTGTTTGTATATAATTAATGAATTTGTGTTCTGTGCTCTTCCAAAAATGTGTCCAACTTCCTCATTACCCCACTACTTATCTCAAACTTGCTTGTGTGTGCTATGTCTTGCCATGACTTTTCCTTTCAAGTTTCTAGTAAACAAAACTTTTTAGATAAAACTTGGGTAAAAGCATTCAAAGAATTTTCAGAACTCTTTTATGCTTTTAATGTCACAACTTGCAGAACATCTCTTCTCCAGTGCATCGGACGCATGCAAAAACACTTTTCCTGTCCACGTTTTGGGGAAAAAAAGCATACAAAAATTTGAGAAACTGTCTAGAATTTGAAGATGAAGAACAGTTTGTGTTGATACTAAATCTCCTCTTTGATTAGTTTATAGTCTGAAACTGAAACGCTTAATCCTTTGTTTACAGGAAGAATGGTAATTTCACTTGCTGCCTCCTCTCCTCATCTTAGGCTGATAAATAAGACTAATCATATGTTGCTATAAAATCATGTCATAGACATAAATTAGACCGGAAATAGACCAAAAATTAGACATAAAATAGACAAAAATTACTGTCATAGACAAATTGCCTTTTATCAATGTAGCAATAAGCAAGTGCTTTAATCTGTGTAGCCTGTTGTAACGGGCATACAGCAATACAACTCTTACTGTAGAGAGTAAGATTCAAAAAAGACTTAATTTAGGCTCAGCCTTGCAAATACACGCAGGTAAGAGTTCATGGTTTTGAGGTCTCTCTCGTTTCTGACTAGGCATTGATGGGGATGCTGAAATACACGTAGTGCTCTGTAGCACACAAGTCAGTTCAGCTGTACCACTTAGCGAATCCCTTCGCTTGATCCATTAGGAACTCTGAAGGGTTAATTTCAAACTGTATGTCCTTAAAGACTGGTTTGAAACCTTTTTATGTTTAGGTAATATAAGCATAAGGGGCCCTCAAAACTTACCAGAGAAACTGAATAAGGAATGTTCAAGTTTTGTCTTTGATTTCATAAAGAATTTGATCAAGCAGTGACCTGACTTCCAGAATTATGCTTTACTGCATCCTTGGTGATGCAAAGGAGGTGTGGATCAAAGCAAAAAGGGCTGTGGTGCAAGAATTTCTTATGCACGTGCATGTGTATGCGCACACACATGTACATAGTTTATGTAGGAACTTACTACTTACAGAAAATGTGTGGTGTAGGGTACTTAGAGGTGTTGAGAAATGTGGCTGTCAGCTTCAAAATCAAGATTCTATTGAGATTATTGAAAAAAATGTTTGTATTGACGGGGATCGTTGATTTTTTTTTTTTTTTTTTTTTTTTTTTTTTTTTTTTTTTTTTTTTTAAATAGTAGCAGATTTCAGAGATTCAGCTGCACTGAAGGCTGAATGATGAAAATTGCCACGAGGTGAAATACGGTCAAAATAAAAATATCTTAATCAGCATTATTTTACAGTGATCACTTAATCAGGAAGAAACCAATGATGATTGTAGTCGAGAAATAGAGTGCCGGATCTAGCACACAGTTAGGTACTTAAGCATTATGATATGGTCTTTATTCTCAAGTGGGCCAAATCAAGTTTATTATAGGTAATTTACATTCTAATGGCACTGAACTTTCAAATGCTTAATTATTTTTTAATTTTAATTGCATTAGTTTTCAGGTAACTCTGTAAGAGTGCTGAAGTTCTAGGATCTTTGGAGATCTTTAAGGAGTGTTGGTAGTTTAATAAAAGTCTACTGGTAAAGTCATAATTCCCTAAAATGTAGCAAGACTAAGAAGAGTTTTTAAACATGACTTTCCATCACGTTCCTTAGAACTACTGTCTTTTCATCATTGTCTGATTCTTTTGCATTGACACGGTAACGAACGCGTTCAGTTGCATTACCCAGCTTGAATACAAGGAGCAAGCGAGTGTTTTGTAGTTCTTAGAGCAGAAATAAGAGGGTGATAGCATTAGAATGGTGTCAGGTATATGTGGGGTGGGAGCTTAAGCTGTGGAGGTGGAAAAATTTCTGTGAACATAGGAAGGGGGTTTTGTTTTCTTCTTTTGTGACTGGGAACTTGAAATGTGAGTAAAAAGCCATTGCAGAGACTGTAGTGTATCTGGTTTGCATTGCACTTGTAGTGGCTTAACTCTCAGAAGCAGTGTTTTACTGCGATGTATTAATGAAATGCAACACAATCTATTTTCTTATTTGCAGTAATTTCAGAGTAACCCAGAGGATATATCAGACAGAGTAAGACTAATGCAGGCAGTGTTTGTAAGTCACTTTCTATTGATTTGGATCATAAATGCTAATTTAGAAATACATCTAATTGTAATGAGTGGTTACTTCTAAAGAAAATGAAAAATATGATTGGAAAATGTGTATTATTTTAATCTTGACAAAATTCCTTCTCACAGTATTATGTTTTTACTATAATTTTTAATATTTCCATTTGACATACATTACACTGAAATAATTTCTTTAGGAATTTTTAGTTTCATTTTAATGTTTGAACTTTGATTTCATGTCGAGCTTAGATCACAAATGCAGGACTTCATATAACATCTTTCATTTAAAATAAGTCCATAAGTGCAGAATTAGGAGTACAATTGTGTGCATTTGTATGCTTTTCACTACCCAGAGTTCTCCAGTCCTGACTGGGGCTCCTGAGATCCATTGCAATGCAAATACAAACAACTGCCAGCGAAACCCTCTGTGTATAACTTGCTTATGAGCAGGTTGATGCCATACTTTTAAAGAGGAAACAAGGTATGTTGTTACAGGATATGTCAGTTCGTATGGTGGGCGTTTCTCTGCGATGTCCTCAAGAAGAGTTTTCCTGCTGTTACTGCTTGGCTGCCTTACCAGCCTTCTCTGCTCTGAGGCACTTGTGGCTTGCTTGGAAGTGTCTGCAGTGATGTGCAGTGAATTTGGGAGCAAAAGCACCACAATGGCAGAGTGAGAGACAGGACTCAAGTGATCAGTGTGCTGCGCGAGACTTGATAGGTGTGCAATTTGACAAGTTTGAAGTGTAAGAATATGCTAGGCATACATAGCTACACAAACGATTCATTTCAGAGGAGGAGAGTTTGTGGAGAATCCACATGCCCCCCTTCTCACAGGGTTTAGAGCATATCCTTTAGTTAAGAGACTCAAAGTGCTTTCAGTTTTACGGAGCTTTTACAGCTTTTTTTTCCTCTCAAAAATTAAAATGAATAATGTTAGTTGCACACATAAGATGTAAGGAAACTCTCAGTACCAGCAAAAGATCAAATATCTGACCTCAGTATATTTGCTTTACATAGATGAGTGTAAAAACAGTCATCCTTTAATTGAAATCCTCCAGCAAAAGGAAGACAGGCTGTTGTGTAACACAAGTCTGATGATAAGTAATAAAGTTGGTGCGAGAACGCAACCTTGTT
>NW_010424172.1:0-3925 GCF_000710305.1 Buceros rhinoceros silvestris | reverse complement strand
CCGCCCCTTTCCCAGCTGGCTTCGTTCACTGCCTGGCGTTGTCTGCTGCGCCGCTGCTGCCGAAGCCCTTGCTGGCAGGCTGCCCAGCAAGCAGCTCTCCTGTAGATTTCAGCCTCTCTCCAGGAGTTGCCTGCCTTCAGCATAATGGGCAACATTGAAAGCAGCAAGGCGTTCGGTCGACAAGGTCAGAGTGCCTTTCATTCCTGCAATAATCAACCAGTGTAGCTCTTCCTCAGACCTGGGGAGAGAGAAGATAGAGGTCAAAAGAGCAATTACATTTTATGTTGACTCCAGGAAAGGCTTGGGACACAAAACTGAAAAGAAAACAGCATAGAGCCTCTCTCTCCCACATTCCTTTTCTGGTCATTATTATTATTAGAACAGTTCAGCAACCATGTCCATTATAAGCTATAACACGAAGAACTGTTTTCCTTCGGTGGATGAGATCTTTCTTCTCAGACATTTAGCACTGTCAGCATATTGCAAAGGAGTGCAAATGAGAAACACCATGTATAACCAGATACAGTGAGTAAACGCTATTAATTACATATAAAATGTTAACCCTAGCCAACTGCGGAGCAACTGGTTGTGCTAATTTCGTCTGTAATCAGTCTTTGAATTATTGTAACTTTATTTAGTGTTAAGATAATAATTTAGGGAATATCATTTAGATGGAAATGTCAGTAATTTTCTTCTGCCGTATTGTCATTATAAAGCTGCCTTTATTTGACCCTACAGCTGCTGGGCCTAATTACTTTAATGGCATTAATTGTAGTGACCATTGTGGTATTATAGCTTTTAATTGTTATTACTGCATAACTGAGATCATTATGAAAAGCGTCCTATCTTTTTTTCACAGACATCTTCTGTTGCTTCCTTATATTCTTAAAGGATGGTCTGCCAAAGATTTAGTAGAAAAAATCCCTGTAAAGCATAAATCTGAGACTGCCCTTTCAAACAGAGCAACCTGCAAACTCTAATGTTAATACAGTGTGATAGTGGAAGAATGTAACTGATCCATTTACTCATTGCCCTACCCTGTCTTTATGAAAGCTGAATTAGCTCTGTGTTGACAAAGGCTTAAGAAACTTGGTAGTGACATTCCTCACGGTAAACAAAACCTCCCTCATTCCACATTCCACATTTCACACTGAAGCAGCCACTTCAAGAATATTCACTTCTTTTTTTCCAGCTACAGAATGCAAACATGGCATTCTTCCACAGTTTCCTACAAAACGAAATGTGAGTACGATGTCTCCATCCCACATAACACCTGGCATTATTCACTCTCCTATTGAAAGCACTATATCACTAACGGATTGAAAAACATTTATTTTATCAATCATGACTAGCAACAAGATTTTTTTTTTGCTTTGCAACATTATAGATGCATGGCATGAAGAGATGCACAATTTCACTCAAGATCTTTTAAGATAGTTCAGATCTCTGCAAGTACAATACAATTAGTAGCCCACACTTAAAAATCACATATAAACAGAGCATTGCTCTAGGCCAGGTCCTAAAACATGGATCTTACCAGGGCAAAACAAATTGACGGTTCAGGGGCAGCTGAATCAACCCCAGATAGGGATTTGGTTAGATGGTGGAAGCTGTTCACAGCCTGGTGGACTCTACTGCTGTAGCCCTACCAGCTCTGATAACTCTCTGGCCATGTCAGTATTTGACCTGTTGGTAACAGTAGTTAAGATTCAGTTGTGAGAGTTGGCACCATTTTCTCCTCCACTTTAGCGATATCTGCTGGAGGCAAATGCTATTCAAATGGTTGTCTAATGTTTTCTGTTTTGTTTTGGGTTTTTTTAATGGCTATTACTTGCTAGAGGAATGAGTCTGAAGTGGGAGTTCTGTGGTGTGTGTCACCAGGAGACATACAGCCTTAAAAGGATGGTTTGGGGTGGAATTGTAATGGAAAATTCAGCTCATTTCCCTTTTCCTTAAGTACAAGTGAACTTTACTGATCTATGGACAGGTCACAGGAAAGAAAGCATTTGTAAAAATGTTCCACAGGGAATAATCCTGCAATAATAATCAGCTGGATGGTCTGTGTGGAGTGAGAGGAATTAAAGGAATACAAATGTTAATTTTCTTATTACTATTCCAGAAATCATGCACTATCCTTTCAGAGTATGACAAGATGCATCAGTTTTCCCTTTTTGAAGATGATGCCGTACCACAATAACATTTTCAAATGATAAGAAATATACCCAATACACCTTAAGAATTTGCTCTTTCAAACAGAGGTATTGATTGCTCAACTCTGCATTACTTGGGATAACCTTAACAAAGGAGAAGCTGCATCGATAAGTGATCTTGAGTCTGTATTGTTGCCTTCATTAACACAGGTGATAAGGCCATCCCGTAGAAATAAGAAGAGATTACTTTATTAAAGAGGGAATTAACTGAAGTTGGACTCGATGATCTTTAAGGTCTCTTCCAACCAAAGTGGTTCTGTGTTTCTATGAGTGTTATGTGCAGAGGCAGATATTATACAAAAAGGAGAAAAATGCAACTCTGGTAAATTATTGCTAAGTCTGTACTACCTGTGTGTTTCCATTCATGGTTGATTTATAAGTTCCGTACTCATAGTATAAAGAATTTTTCAGTCATTTCTAATTTGTAAGATGAAGGAGTTCATGGAGCCCTTGTGTCATGAAGCCTCATCATTTACTGAAAGTCTTAGGCTGCAGATTTAGGCACCTGTGAGCTAGCAGTGCTGCCAAAATCACAGCCATCCCCATGCATAGCTAATGTTGCCCATTCCCTCTGTTGTGCCGAATGGCAATGCGCCAGAAGCAGCATTTCTGAAGCAGAGACTGAAAACAGCTGAGAGAACTGATCCATCTGAAATGCATGGAGGCAGTTCGTGCTGGGCTGTCTTTCAACTGTATCAGTTTCCTGATCCTGGCTAAACACTGCTGGCTCTGGCTGCGAGATGACCCCAGCCTGGAGAGGAGAAGCCAGCAGCTAAGAGGGGGCGGAGACTTCTCCAGCAGAAGGGATGGCATAGGTACACCTCAAAGTATGGCTCTAATATTCTGTCATACTACTGGGATCTCTTCCCTTGACTCTTTTCCATATTGGAAAATAACATTTTTGCAAACTAATATCACAGCAAACAAAACACAGCTATAAATTAGCTAAGTATGTCTGATAATGGCAGTACAACTGCTCAGAGATATATTGTTTTGATTGGGTTTGATTTCTCCATATTAATGACTGTGATTCACGTTGCTTAACTGCATACCTTAAAAGCTGTGATTTTCAGAAAATTGCATCCTACTTAATAGGCCTTGATAAGAGTGGAGGCATTCAAAATCGCGGCCTCAGTGTGTGAAGGGAAGATGAGCAAAGCTTGTATGTGGACAAGCTACAGAGAGGTGAGGTGTCCTGGCTGACATCACTCAGCAGCTGTAGCAGAGCTCAGGGTAGAGCTCATTTACTAGGAAGAGCATTTGGGGTAGCTGAGTGATGGATGTACTTCTCCAGACAAGATGCTCTGTTAGTTTACTCCCTAGTCTCTATATAGTCACTATAAGGAATAGCTTAGAAAAGTACAACCCCCCCAGCAGCACATAGTATAGTTCAATCTGTTAAAAAATTGTAAAACCTTTCCTATAGAAGTCAGGGAAAAACCTCTTATCAACATTGTTCAGAACAGGAAAAAGACCAATAGTCTATAAAATGTGTGTATTTGCTCTGTTTATGGAAATCTATGCAATATGAAACATATGGTAATGCCATATGGAAAGAAATATTTCAGAAAAATATTTGCTAAAGGAATAAGCCTGTCAAGGGAAGAGTTAGTGATGCAGCTCTTTAAACAACGTTAAACATTTCAATCCAGACTTGCCTTCATTTTGTAACTTCAGCTTTTATTGATGGTGTCCTGGGTTCAACATGGAGGAAC
>NW_010424171.1:30771-32469 GCF_000710305.1 Buceros rhinoceros silvestris | reverse complement strand
GCAGAAAAGGACCTGGGGGTGTTGGTTGATGGTCGGCTGAATATAAGCCCAGGAGGCCAAGAAGGCCAACAGCATCCTGGCTTGTATCAGAAATAGTGTGGCCAGCAGGAGGAGGGACATGACTGTCTCTGTACTCGGCACTGGTGAGGCTGCACCTTGAATACTGCATCCAGAGAAGGACAATACAGCTAGAATCCTTGGAGTATTGCCACGGTAAACTCAAGTCTTCTACCAGCTATCCTGGAGGAAGAAGGACTACGTTACTGCATGAAGGTTTGCTCCAGGACAAGTTTCTCGGACTGAAAACTTGTAAGGTGACGAACAAAGAATTCCTTTCCTCCACCCCCCATCCCCCAGACAGCTGGGCAACCACTTGGAGGGTTCTTTGTAAATGGGAGATGCGGGTTTGAATGAGGGAGACTATTCATGCTTGTATATGCCTATTTACATGTTTTATTGCTTTCCTCTCTCTCCCTCTCTCTACAGGTCCTGTTTAACCTTAAATTATCGATTTATGGTTTTAATTACTATTAGCATTAAAACACTTTGTTTTCAGCACCTTTAAGTTAAAACCTGTGTGTCACGTTCTTTTCTTTTGCCTAAACAAAGCCTTAACGAACCACTAAACTTTCTTTTATGGAGGTTTCAACGGGTTTACACTCCCTCTGGACCTGTGAAGTCGCAAAACCTTTCGGAGATTTACAGCCTCTTAGTTTCAAACTATGACATGGGTTAAATGTTGGACTCGATCTTAAAGGTCTTTTCCAATCAAAATGATTCAATGACTCTATTTTATGATTCTATTATTATGTCATTTATACTAATTCACCAGTCAGAGCAAGTTTCAACTGCCTTACTTATGTAAACAGAAAAGCATGATGCAGACTCACAGGCCCTTGCCAACATACACCTTCAGTTATAAAAATGTCAAAAATGTAGTGCTTCTCTCTTACTCCAGTAGTACAGAATTTGAAGCAATAAGATCGATGGTGTCCCCCTTTATTTAATATCTTACACAGATGTGCTTCAAAAAGGTTTATCAACTGTTCACAGTAGAGTTGTTGAAGGCAAAAAACTAAATAAACACAAATAAAAAACTCGCGCTATAAAACAATGGAAGAAGTCATTGGGAAAAATACATTTTCTTCAGATAATCAAAACATAACAGGGCATTGTAAAAAAAAAGTTATAAAGGCAAAAATACGCACACCTCATACTGCAGAGACAAATGTTTTCTGTATTCCATAAAAACAAAAGTCTGTTGGACAGAAATACTGTTTAGGTTATGCAGCAAATACTCAAAAATTATCAGATAATTCATCACCATGAACAATGTTACAATTATTCATTGCTCAATCATACACTGTGTTTCCCCAGAGAGCTTAGTCTTATTCAGTTCACAGAGTGAATGATGCTCTCTTAGCATGTAGCTATTCAACATTTTGTTCCTACTTGATTGTTCCAGGCTTGGCGCATCCCTTATTATTCACACATGGTTCACACCCTGAAAATGAAACCAGCAATTTCCTTCTTTGCCTTTCACTGGGCACTTGACACCATTTATTTTTACCAAGTTTTGTGCAAAAACATGACATGGTCATCTCCCCAGACAATAAACTGAGCCCAAATATGTAACAACCACAAAAAAAAAAAAAAAAAAAAAAAATTTAATTAATGGAAACCAAATTTTAGAAATGA
>NW_010424171.1:0-30726 GCF_000710305.1 Buceros rhinoceros silvestris | reverse complement strand
ACCAAAAAAATTTAACAACCAAAAAAAAAAAAAAAAAAAAAGTAATTTAATTCATGGATACTCAATTGTAGACATGCCAGACATGGCGATTCATGTATTCAGCCTTATATACCACAAGAAAATAAGGACTGGTGATCGAAAAATTTAGCACTTTTGATGCGTCAAACAGTCATTAAAAAAAAAAAAATCTACCTACTGTCCATTTTCCAAAATTTGAATTGTAAAGAATGAAAGGTATTTGGGAATGGAAAAAATCAGCCTTGTATTTCTTGGAAGTGAGAACTTTAAAAGTACTTCTGGTTGTATTAGATACAATTTCTTGAAGAAAATATTTACTCTTATAATAAATGGGAATAGCATGTGTTGAGATAGATAAAATTTTACCTTTATCATCTACAAAAATCACATTATATACACAAAAACACACTTAGGGAGGGTTACACTTAAATACTGGATTACACCTGGAAACTTGAAAAATACCATTTCTAGGATTGATTCAATTGCTACTCTATGTTCTTTCACTCATATATAGTTAATGCAGGTCTAGACCATGGCTTGCCTTGATTGCAGCTACTCCTAAGAAACAATATCTGAAATAATGCCACGATGCCATATTAACAGAGTTAATCCTACCCTTTTTATTGCCTATAACATCATAAATACTGTGATTTCTGTATTTCTGTCCAAATCTAGGAAAACAGAAGTAATACTCCTTTGAAGTTTACTCTGTTGGAGAAAAGAAATATCCTTGACTAATAATGACTGTCAGCACAGGCTTGAGGAATACTTATTCACATGGACCACTGAAAACATTCGGAAAAGCTAGCAGGGAAAACTACAGGCATTTTAGATATCACCTTATCTCTGGGAAACAAATGTGTTTGATTTTCCATCTGATGCACTCTGCAGTTGAATACTTGGCAGTTTTAAGAATAATGTCTCTTCAAAATCAAAGATGATTACTCTAGAAGACTGAATCCAAGATTCAAACTATTCCTTAATTAAAGCTTGACAAACGTAAATCATGAAAAATTAATCATCACAATAAAGTGTAAAGCCACTGTGAAAAATAAAAGGTCATAGTACCTTCCAGTGTTGTCCATAAACCAGTATGTGTTTCTTGGCAATATCTAGCTGGTTCCAGGCCAATGCCAAATCTAGCTGATCTGAAGCAGACATATTTGTACCTAGGAAACAAGTAAAGATCCTAGCAGTTTGCACATATTGATGATACTCCTTTGCTTTGAAAAGGCAAGCTGATGGGACTGCACATCAGATGAAAATAGGTCATATTTTCAGATAGGTACCTTTCAAGAGTGCAGTCAGAATTGCCAAATCAATGTCCTGCTGATCTTCTGACTCCGCATCAAATATGGTTATCTGTTAAAATTGCACAAGTATACTATTTTAGATGAGGCAGAGCAGTCTGCAGCTATTTCTTCTTGGCAGGGGCTCTGCTAGATTAAATCATACACACTTCAACACAAAGAACGGCAAAGGCCCAGATATGATTTCCCTTTGTTTCAGGCAGAAAACGTACTGGTTTGCTTTTTAATGCAATGGCATTCCAGACAAATTGGAATCAATCTACTGCATAAAAACATGAGTCTATTTTCTTCTGATCAGCCTTTAAAGCTGAGAAATGTGAAAACGCAACATGGTTGATATCCAGTTTTCAACTAGAAAACAGATTCTCAAATAAAGCAAAACAAACAAAAAAAGAAAAGCAAATCAGGTAGTTTCCATTTTAGTGATCATTGTTACAACTGTCATTACTCCTGTAACAAATAACTTGGTGCTCCATCATATTTGAAAAGTTGTGGCAGACTGAAGTTCCTACTGATAGGAAAAGGGAAAACATAGCCCCCATTTTTAAAAAAAGCTAGAAGAGAAAACCTGTGGAACCACAGGCTGGTCAGTCTGACCTCTGTGCCCAGCAAGATCATGGAGCAGATCTTCCTGAAAACTATGCTAAGGCACATGGAAAACAGAGAGGTGATTGCTGACAGACGTATCTTCACTGAGAGCACACAGTGCCCAACAAATCTGGTGGTCTTCTACACCGGGTTACAGCATTGGTGGATAAACCAAGAGCAACTGAGGTCTACCTGGACTTTTCCAAACATCTGATACTGTCCTGCACAACATCCTTGTCTCTAGAATGGAGAGACATGGATTTGAGTGGTGAACCGCTTGGTAGATAATGAATTGGCTGGACAGTCACACTCAAGAGAACTGTAGTCAATGGTGAAGACCAGTGACAGGTGATGTCTCTCAGGAGCTCATATTGGGACCAGGATTATTTAACATCTTTGTCAAAGACATAGACAGTGGGACTGAGTGCATCCTCAGCAAGTCTGCAGACGACTCCAAGCTGAGCGGTGCAGCTGTTATGCCTGAAGGAAGGGATGCCATCCAGAGAGATGAGGACAACTTGGGATATGGGCCTGTGCAAACCTCATGAAGTTCAACAAGGCCAAGCGTAAGGTCCTGCACCTGGGTTAGTGCAATCCCAAACAGGAATACAGACCGGGTAATGAGTGGATTGAAAACAGCACTGAGGAGAAGGGCGTGGTGATTGCCAAACTGAATATGGCCCAGCAATGTGCTCTAGCAGCCCAGAAAGTGAGTTGCATTCTGTGCTGGAATAAAAGAAGTATGGCCAGCAGGTCAAGGGAGGTGATTCTCTGCCTCTGCTCTAGTGAGAAGTGTGTCCAGCTCTGGGGCCTCCAGTCTAGGGAAGACACAGACCTGCTAGAGCAGGTCCAGAGAGGGCCACAAAGACAGTCAGAGGGCTGGAGCACCTCCTCTGTGAGGACAGGCTGAGAGAGTTGAGATTGTTCAGCCTGGAGGAGAGAAAGCTCTGAGGAGACCTTATAGCAGCCTTCCAGTACTTAAAGGGGGCCTACAGGAAAGATGAGGAGGGACTATTCATCAGGGATTGTAGTGACAGGACAAACTCAAAACTCAAAGAGGGTAGATTTAAATCAGGTATTAGAAAGAAATTCCTCACTGTGAGGCTCATTAGACTCCAGAAGAGGTTGTCCAGAGAAGCTATGCATGGCCCCTTCCTGGAAGTGTTCAAGGCCAGGCTGGAACCTGACCTAGAGGAAGGTGTCCCTGTCCATGGGAGAGGGGTTGGAACTAGATAATCTTTAAGGTTCTTCCAACCCAAACCATTCTATGATTCTACTCACGAATGACCACCTGAGCCGCAAAACATGCCAGAAAGAACATTTCAATACTCAGAGGCAAGTTTTAGGACAATTCTGTTATGAGTAGAAAAATGGATGGAAACCTTTCTAAATTACAAATAAGATAGTACTGGAGAAGAAAAAAAGTAGGAGTTCTTGATCTTTCCTGCAAAACCAGAGATGTCTGGTCTTACTAAAATCAGAAAGGCTGTCACTTCATAAGCAACAACTGAGACTTGAGAAGTTAACTAAACAGGCTCTGTGGACCTACTCAATATATAAATTAGCATACATGCCTTTGTGTTATCTTTATGTTACAGATAAAACCATTAGTTCTACAACTGCTGTGACCACGCCAACCCAGCACTGAAAGAGCAAAAAGGGTAACAGCAATGAAGACATCCTGAACTCAGAGCATGAACCCCACTCACGGACTCTCTGTGCTCCATGCACTCCATCAAAATGTGATATAGATGATGGGACTGTTTCTGTCCCAAGCTAAATGTGTTTTGAATCATTACTAAGACTTCCTCCTTCACTTGAGGGCCGAGCTCCCTGTAAAACACATACAAATACAAACAAGAGTAAGTCTATTTTTAGCTACTTCTTACCAGCCCAAATGACACCTCAGCCAAAGGAGAAACTTATGCTAAGCAGAGACATACAAGAAATTCTTTTTATTTGTACTCCTCTGTTGCCTTTTCCCTGCCTTCTTTCAACAAAACTAAGCAACATAAATTATTATTCACACAGGCATTACTTCTGACCATACAGATACACTATTGGAAATAGAACAAAAGAAGAAGTTAACAATTTTCAACAGATTGTCTGTGAATATAGAACTAAAAATCACTAAAGGTTTAGCAAACGTTTTCTTTCTTTCAACAATCATACAAGGATAAAATTTAATTCCTCACTTTTTGTTCCTTAGGCTCCATACCTCTCCCATGTTTTTTCCCCTCATTTATCTTCTGTTAACCTTTCTGTCCATATTCTCCTTTTCTTTTGAAATGGTAGGATTTATATTTTTTAAAGGTCAAAAATACAGAAGAAAAAGCAAGTGAAGAAAAAAGTTCTCAATATAACACATTAGGGAAAAAACCTCCCACCCCAAAAGAATATTTAGAAAATCTAATAAATAAATAATTAGGATACAAAGTTTATTAAATTCTTGGGTTTGTTTGGTTTTTTTTAAATCAGAATGAACTCAGGCCAGCTTTTCAAAACTTGAATTTTTTTTAATTTAAAATGCCCTTTTGACTTTGAAAAACACCCATAGAAATATTAATTGGCTATGCAAATGTATTTCTTTATTTATTTATTTCCAGTTTGGACGTAAAATTTACATCAAGGTAGGTTTGATGCAGCTGAGGCTGCACTGGAGGTAACATTAAGAGTAACAGCTAGCCTAGGATGACAAATCTCAGTTACCATTCAGTAAACCAAAGCCAAAGCCAAGGAAACTTAGACCTGCCCCTACCCCAGCTTGAGAGTCCTACAGCAGCTAATCCCAGTCCTAGTCTCAAAAGCTTTGTGCAACCCAAATACAAATCCATGTATGCAACACTGATGGCAGAAGAAAGGACTGAGTCAAAAACCAAGCAGATACTCTGTGGTCACCTAGCAAGTGACCCTTGCTAAAGGTGAGAAATATTATAGATAAAATAGCTCGGTGTAGTTTCTTTTTCCTCTTTAAAAAAGACTTAATATATTTGGGAGAGAATTTCTTCAAGCACTAGTTTGTGTCAGGGAAGGAAGGAACTCTGCTCTCACTTCACAGAAGCAAAAGCCAAGAAAAGACCATGGCAGGGTCATTACTAGAAGCAACAGAAATTCTCTCAGTGGTTTTAGGCATTTTCAGGTTCCGCCCAACACAACAGACCAAGGAGGAGAAGCATTATGCCACTACTCACCCCGTATCACCTGTGTGTTTGTGGGTAAAAGCCAGGATATCTGCAGCTCGGCCAGTGCCCTCATAGACAACCACCGGAACAGGTGGGCTGGCCCTCACATACTCCCACACCATTAGGATCACATTGGGGCCTCCTTCCACAACCAACCCAACTACGGGTACACCTTGGCCCATTCCTGTTTCAAAACACACCTAACCAGTTACAAACAGGTCTCAGTCACACAAAAAAATCAGAACATCTGGTAAACAAATAGTCATAAAGGAATCTTATATATGGCTCAACGGAGAGGAAACGTCTTCACCATCTCTAATTTGACTTACATTTTTTAAGACTTTTACAGAACTTCTACAACCAGATCAAAAAGACCATGAAAACCTCTGATAAAATTGTAGGCACTGGAAAGAAGAAACATCCTTCAGAATATCCCTCTGCCCTTTACAATAGCTCTCACACACAAAGACGTTGACAGCATATAAACTGTGATCAATATCCATTTGTTTACCTACACACATAGAAAATTAATCAGGCATTTCTTTACAGATTTTTCTCAAGTTTTACAGCAGCAGGGAGGTTTTTTTTTAATAATCAAAAATAAATTTCAAATAAGATGCAAAAGAACTGGAAAAGCAAATTCTGACTTGTAAAAACTTGTAGTAAAAAAAGATACAAGAGGCTGAGTAAAAGGTTCTAAATATGACACATTAAAAATTGGTTAAGCTTCTTAGCTTGTAAATACTATAATGAGAGCAGATAAAGGAAACAAGGATTCAACATCATAACTCTGCTAAAATCTTTTTAACATACCTCATGATTTAAACGACTAGGTAAGAGTAAACTTCCACAAACAGTTTTTACAATCTAGTGCACAGAAATAAATAATAAATATTTCATAAGTAATAAATATTTCATAAGCAATAAATATATAATTTATGATTTGCATACCAAAATTCAATTACTGTATAGGCAAACAATGGAAGTTACACAATATGATGAACAAACGTTTCACAATCAGTCTTTGTTTCTGTATATGAGGTCACAGACTTGCAATATAGAAGCGTGATGTGGCTAAAAGTAACGAACCGGGGAAGAAGGATTTGGATTCCACTGAACGTGACAATTCTTCCACCTAGCAAAATGCTGTGAAATCATCTAGTGGTGATACAGAGACCACAACAAACTACAAACTGTGCAAATTCTCAATACTTAATAAATAATCTGAGTCATTTAGACGTCTCTACAACTGAGTAACCAAAATGTGAGTTAGCCCAAATGCATAACGCTTTATAAAAATGCCAACCTTTTCATCTCCCTGATATTCAGAGTTCAAGACATGTGCAGTTAATAACTTCAAACCTCAGTGAAGTCTATGACACGTGAAGATGTACAGTATGTAACAGGAAATGTCAAGTACCTCCAAACTTTAGGATAAGTTTTTTTGTCATAAACCTGACCACAGCAGTACTCACTTGTGTGTATTTTTTGAAGTGATATATACTTCTCCAAATTCCTCCTGAGCATCATTTCACTCCCATATTTGCCTACTGTCCCATCATCTGCCATTAGAAAATGAGAATGCATGCTGTTGAGGGTACTTAGCTTGCTGAGTGGATTACCAAGAGTCTGGTACAGGCAAACTACCTAAGAAAACCAAAAAAAAAAAAAAAGTTTTCAAAGAAACCAATGAAATAGCACCATTCATGTTTCCTCGCTTGTATGTATTTCTTCATCATACTGTCATCTTCTGAAAGCCTCCATCATGTTTTTTCCTGCTCTGCTCAAACATGTGTTTTCATTTGATTCTTAATAGCAACAAACCCACAATTAATACCACAGAAAACATTTCTGATAAGGCTTGCAGTCCTCAGTCAGAGTCACTGCCTGCCTTTCTTTGCAACACTTGAAGCACAATGGCATGTTTTTCCTGGGTATACTCCCATTAAACGGGAACATGAGAGCTATTATTTATGAGGGATAACTTTACATTACTTGTCAAGTGTTTTTAGACAGTTACGCAGATTATGCCCTCACACTGGCACTCACATAAAGTTCTAGTTTATGAACAAAAATCACACACATTAAATAGCCTACTTGTGTATATCAGTAACCTGATTGCTCATCCTGAATCGCATGAATATAGAAATACATCACCTGCAATCACCTATTTAAATACAAAATTTCAGAAAGGAAGGACAACTTCCTGTAAGAAGAGAAATATTTTAGAACTACTAATTTATACACAAGAAGCAAAATACAATGCCTCAAAATGCCACAGAATTCTACTGAATGCTGAAAGCTGAGCAAAAATCAAAGCCGCTATTACTGAGAAAAATTATCAAACCAGTGAAATGAAGTGAGGAGAAAATAAAGTATGCAAGAAAGCTGTAACATCCTCTGAACATGAAGGGTTTTCATATTAAAATGTACCCAACTCACATCTTTTCCAACGAGATCCCTCCGGTTCTCAATGATACCCCATGGAGGAATCCCAACAGCACAGATTTTTCTCAGGTGTGGTGAGGCACAGCCTTTCAGTGCATCCCCCACATGCCTGGACACTCCTAAAAGATAATTAAACCATCATTTTTATTCTAAGTTTGGAGACATCAATGCAAGGGTTTGCCATCATTTAATTTCTTCTGTGGTGATGTTTTAACCAGAAAGAAACCATCCCACACAATGTATATATTTGATGTGCACTGCAGGAATTGTAAGGTTCAGATACGTTGCACCAACACTTCAAACTCAACACATATTTCTAATTAATAATACTCATATATATTGCTAATGGTGCTTTTTACCTCCACAAAACTTCATTATTCACATAAATGTCCAGGACCACTCTCCTGTAAAGTCAACAGATTCATTAAAAGCTAAAGAAGTAAAACTGTTTCATTTCTGTGGCTTACTGATCCCCTCAGGTTTTGAGAGTAGTCTACAGGGAGTTTCAAATACTAATAGTCTAATTAATGAATTATCCTAATTCAAAACTTCCTAAATTATAAAAGAGAAGAACAAATTCAGACTTGAAAACTGTTTCAAACATTAACCAGAGTCCTCAAAACTTAAATCTTTTAATGAAGCGGATAAAATTAACTGCAAGTAAGTTCTGTTTACCTACTACCAATGTTTCTTATTACATGCAGAATACTGCGCTCTTTAATTTAAAAAAAATATTAAAAGGATTCAGAATGCCTATCAACAGCAGAGGAACATGATGTCACTCTTTGAATTGGGCATTGTTCCTTAAAAAAAGCTTCATTTTGTGCTAAAATATCACATATTATCAAATAAATGCATTACATTTGTCCTAAATGTATATGCTTGTATGCAGAGAAAGAACACCAGAAGAAGACTGAAACAAAGAAAAAAAATTACATTACCGCTGTTGATGCCTTCTGTAATTATCCATGCTCCTGTAGTCTCAGCGGCTTTCACCAGTCCTTTGCTGAAAATCTGCTTGACCTTCGAGGGAAGCTTGAAATTTTGAATGCCTCCATGAACAGAAATCACTAGCTTTGGCAACTCCATCTGCCATTCTTTAACCATCAGGTGCAACAGCTGATCCAAACTGCTGTCATAAGAGAGTCTAATATACTGGAAGAAATAATAATGAGTAAAATAAACATCTTTAAATACTCCAAGAGAAGAAACTGCAACATCTTACAAAGTTCTCAGCATTAATGTCTTCACGGTTTTATGCAGGATTAGAACTTCCACAACACCGCTAACAAGATAGCACAAAAGCACATCAGTGAGCAACACAGAGTGCAAGACAGACTACATTTAATCGCAGTGAAGTTCAACATAAAAATATCGTACACACACTCTAACCTGACTTACTTTTAGGTGCCTTTGCCCTCTTAAGACAAACAATCTGATATTCACTCAAAACCACTTTTCGCCTTTCTTATGCTGAAATTGTAAAATGAAGACAGACATACAAACCCAGCACCTATTACCTTGGCATGGTAAGTGTGATCTCCATCTTGAAAACTGATTGTACCAAATGCATCCGTTGGACTCATCTTTGTGTGTTTTTTCACAGACCATTCTCCACCATCTGTCTGTGAGGCAGCCTGATAAACAGGCCAGCTACAGTCTACTCCTGGGTGATCTCCCATCAGCCGTCCACAGCAACATCTCAGATTAAAATAAAGAAATTATTTTATATCAAACACATTTGCATGCAACTCTAGGATCTTCATTAGAATAGCCCAAACAGGTTTTCTACAAAGAAGGATATTGTAGCTTTCTGAAACAGAATATAATAAAAATTTACTCAGCTGAAAAAGTCTCAACAATAGCAAAATGACATTGAATAAATGTTTTGTCTGAGACAGAATCCATTCGCTGCCCGAGAAACGCTAATAACACTTGAGGGGTGGACTAGACAATCTTCAAAGGTCCCTTCCAACCCAAACCATGCTGTGATTCTGTGTGATCCTATAAGAGTCTGACAGTCCCATATAGCAATTCTGATCTGAGCAATACATCTCAGATTTACTGGTCTCCTACATAACAATTCTGGGGAATATCTTAGTACACTAATGTTTCCTATGGTTATTACCACAGGTTAGTCTAGGTACTGAAGAAAGGTCTAGGAGTTACCATCATTAATCAGGAGGAGAGAAGCAACCCTCAGCCTAGAGAGAACTTAAGGATGACCTTTGTACTAACCCTTCGATGCCAGCAAATGAATATAAAAAATGAATTGACTGAAGTGCTGTATTAAGGGAAATTTAGCAGAAGGCAAGTTAGCATTAAAGGTTTGCAACCAGATGAATAACCCAAATTCCAAATTCAGTCAGTATTACTGTCATACAGGCTTCAACAGGCTCCAGTCTCTTCTACAGGATTAACTCCTGTGATACTGATAGTGACATCTGATAGTCCAGTTCTCTTTTAGACATTTCAGAAGTTAATATACCTTGGGAAATGAAGATAAATTCTTCCATTTTAGTCTTTTAAGATACAAAACAGCCTTCAACAACCCAAACCCAATGACTGCCTTGGGACTCAGATGTATTCCTGGTGGATCTAGGGGCAGGTTAGAGGTAAACATCTGCAAAACCCTGCAGAGATGCTTTCAGAAAGCGTTTTTTCTGTGGAGATGAGTGAGAACTAACTGGTGAAAGATACATAATTAAAAATAATAAACAATCAATCACACAAAAACAAACCCCAAAACAACCCTAAGCAAATTAAAGAAAATTAACTGCTTTAAAAAGGCACTTTTCGATACCCAGAAAACATGAAATTATGTTTGCACTCCAATTTTTCAATAAAGGCAATTACATTTGATTGATTCAATGCTCTGCAAAAGTAGACTGGAGAAGGAGGTTCCTCACACTCTTGGAAAATTAAAAGTTCAGTTAAACAATCTTACTCAGTGGAGAATTAAGCATTATAGAAGCCTAGCACTGCAGAAAAGACTCTATTGTCACATGTATGATGATGGTGAAATAGAAGTCAGAAGGCAATAGGGACTACTGAAAATGCCCAAGTTTTTGTCAAGCTAATGGACATGCTAAGCTAATGGATTAGACCACCTACAGCTTTTCCCTCACACTGAGACAAATAGTAGATTATCACAGAAATCCAGGGACTTGCCAGAAAGAATTCAAGCATGTGCTTACAACAGAACCCTGGAAAAATGAAGAGGAAACTATCTACTGCAAAGGCAAAAAAAGCCTCACAGAGGAGTTTTTATCATCAGGTTACTTTTAGCAGAATTATTGCCCAGTCTGGCTTACTGCATGACTCCACAACCACTTGCACTATGGTAGTGTCAGGAAAAAAAAAAAAAAGAGGAATTAGCAGAGGGTGCACAGGAGCTGCTGAAAAAACCCTGTTGATCTAGGGACCACATTTTGATGACCCCAAAAGCAAAATCTGTTGTAATTTTGCCTCCTCACAGGCAATCCAAGGCAAACAGGCCAAGGCTCCTGAACTAAACAAAAAGTATCCAAGCCGGAAATTGGAGAATAAGCCAGTCGCACTAAGTCACTTACAGACAGACAATTAAATTACTATTTCAGAAGACTGTGAGGGATCAACACAGGTGAAAGATCATTGCTGACAGCATGTTATCAAATAACATGGACTCAGAATCCACACTCAGAGTCACTATAGAGACAGATCTAAACTAAAAGTGCTTTAGAGCAATGGCTGCAAAACAGACAGCACAAGAGACGCAGATTTGAATAAAATCTGTCCACAACAAGAAGACCTTTCATCCAATAGACACTCAGAAATATAGAGAACCAATAGAAGTCCCAGCTAAATACTGCATTACTTTACATTACTCCCTTAGATTTCACATTACACAGGCTGGGTCTGACTCAGCAAATACAGTGCTTGGAAGGACAGCATCAAAGAGAAATCAGACTCATCATTACTGGATTACATTCTCTAAAATATGAATTAGTTTCAGACCATCATCAAAATATGTGCACAGAATGACGACCTATGTTATATATTATTGTTCCATACTGGATCACATCAGTAGCCCCTTCTAGAGCAGCAAGAGCCAGAACCTGCCTTTTCAAAGCAGAGATCCTGTAGAAAGGATCTAACCATCTGACACAACAAATCAGTAAAGCAACCTTGAAACTGAGAGGCCCAATGAACACTGAACTACTTTAGTAATTAACATCATTTGCACTACCTACTTAGCGTTTACCAGTAAATACAGCCAGAGGTGAGTTGCACGCAGAACAGCTCAGTTATGCTGAGCAGGCAGTAGAGGAGCTGCACATAGACCTAACACTGGTGTGCAGGGCACGTGCAGCTGCTTTTACCTCAGAGATTACCATAACTCAAAAGGACTGGTATTTCCCAAATAAGTCATACTCTGCTCCAAGCTGGCACATTTACTCTTTCTAGCCATCTAGCAGGAAAGAACGAAGTGCTAAGACTCCTGAGCTACCTGGGAGATCAAAAGCCAAGACTAAGAGGCTCTTGGGAAGGTTGAGGAAACCGAAGCAGAACGTTACCTACAGCTGTTTGGGTTTTCGTCTGTGAAGTTTTGCACTGTGTGAATAATAACAGGTTCCACGGAAAAGAGGAGCTACCAGCCAGGGATGATGGTTGAGTCAGGATTGCTTTGGAGCACTCATCCCACGTGTCTCTGCGACCCGTCAGGCTGTACCCCAAGGTGCTAAGAGAGGTGGCTGATGTTCTTATGCAACTGCTCTCCATCAGTTCTCAGAGGTTATGGAGACCAGGGAGGTCCCCAATAACTGGAGAAAGGCAAATGCCACACCTGCCTTCAGAAAAGCACAAAAGCCAACTTGAGGAACTGCAGGCCAGCCTGTCTCCTGTCAGTTCCAGGACTCACTTCTTGATTCCTCCTGGAGCCCACGCCTGGGCACAGCACGGAAAAGACAGTGACAGCAAGCAGCCAGCAAGGATTCACCCAGGGCAAATCATGGCTGACCCATCCCTGCCTTCTGTGACAAAATCATGAGGTCAAGAAGAGAGCAGCAGATGACACCTGCCTCTGCTCTAGCCAAGCTTTCAGCACTGTTTCCCCAATATTCTCGTACCTGGACTATGATGTTACAGTCTGGGAGGAAGGAGAGGTTGGTGGGTGAGGATCTGGTTGGGTGTTGGGCTCATAGGGTGGTGGCTGCTGGGTCAGATGCTGTCTGAGGCCAGTATCAAGCAGCGTCCCACAGGGTCTCTGTGGGTCCTGTCCTGTTCAGAATCTCCAGCAGCAACCCGGAAGAGAGGATGGCGGGCACAAGCAGCCCTGGGGAGGGAGCAGCTCTGGGACATGGCCCTGGGCACTTCTGGGCAGTGAGCCAAGCTGGCACCACCTGTGTGCTCAGGCAACAACAAGGGCAAGCACCACCTGTGGTGGTGTGAGCAAGACATGGACCTATAGCCAGGGCGGGGGCAGGGATTGTTCCCTCTCCTTGGTGCTTGTCAGATCCTGTCTGGATACCACCTCCAGTTTGGGTTCCCAAAACAGAAGACACACCAGAAAATCAGAGGAACTTCAGGGGAGATGACCATCCTCATGACAGATGGTGGGGCTGGAACCCTTGCACTCCAAGAAGCTTCAGCACAGGGGATGGTTCATCTGGGAGGAGGGATGGTTTTGGGAGCATCCAACTGCATCCTTTGCACTGTTAGGAGGAGATGGAGAAGATGCAGCCAGGCTCTGCATAGTGGTGCGTGGTAGAAGGGCAAGGGGCAGCAGCACCGCTGAAACACAGGAGGATGAGGCTGGAGATAAATAGAAGACTTTTCCCCAGGAGAACAGCATAGCACTGCAGCTGGGGACTGGGGATGGTGGGCTCTCTCCAGCCTTGGGCGTTTCACTACCTGACTGGGTGAAGTCCTGAGCAGAACCCCTGTCTGAACCCCTGTCTGAGCCTGCTCTGGGCAGGGTCTGGGACTGGAGACCTCCCCAGAAAGGTATCTGCGAGCCTGAGCTAGCCCGTGATCCTGTATCATATGCATTGATTCAAAGCGTCTTTGCAATTACTTCAGTTTCTTTGCCTCAAAGCTACTCACTCTCTTTGCCTCACTAAGCTACTAGCAAAGCAGGGAGCAATGTCAGTAACACAAATGCGGTCTCCAGGAAAAGCCATCCTTTGAGCAACTAGGGGAAACCTGGAGAGTCAAGACTGAGGTAAAAGTCACTGCAGTAGCCAGCTTAAAAAATCCAGTGTCCTAACAAGCAGTATTTTAGAGACTGTGTCCAAAAAATATGCCTAAGAGGTCAGATATAGAGGCAATTCGTGAAAACATATCAGATGTGTAAGGATGCAGAAGTTCGGCACCACATTCCCAAATATTCATGCAGTAAGATCAGTCTAGGTGCTGGCTAGGTTGTGTTTGTGAGCACTGCACTGAAGAGTAGACAGAGGCCATTTCAACACACCAGAGAAGCACCCAGGAAGATGCTAGCAAGTTACTCAAACTTGTTTAGCAACTAAATAGAGCTGTTCTAATTAGTATTAGTAAATAGTTGCACAACTGTCATAACTGTTCGCAAATGTTAGAAGTTCTCTGGAAGTAAGAAATCCTTAACAGATTTAATTGGCCCACAACATTAGATCAAATTATAGTAGGCATTAAGTACCTTCACATGACTTTTGGATGGTTGTGGAAAATTACAGATCTAGGAGGCCCAAAACCTGTTGCATTGCTCATCTTATAAACACAGCTACACAGTTATATCACACGTGGAAGTTATTTCCCCTTATTAGGAACAGAAAAATTCTCACAGAAAAAAACTCTGTGTACAGCTTAAGATGTACAAGGAGACAAGAATTACTATTGTCTGAGAAAATGTACTTGCAAGATACATTGTATCCTGTATCACTGAATCTGGTACTTGCAAGATGGCTGACAAACTAACACCAGACACCCACACACATTCTGCATGTACAGACAGACTGACGAAGAGGATTCACATGAATTTAAACAGCATGAAAACGCTCAATAAAAAGTGAAAGAAACAACTACGAGATAAAAAAACCACAAAGGTACAGGATGCCTCAGAGATGGAGAAAGCTGAAAGAAAAAAACAAACCCACTCTGTGGATGCACATTTCCAGCTTCTCTTCCTCCCTCTCCTAATGTAGTATTCACATTCATGCATCTAAACTGTGTAGGACTATGAGGTTGATTTGATGGAAAGCTAAGCTCATCCTGGTCTAGTTTTCCACTCACCACCCACCACCCTGCTCCCACCCCGGGGGTTCATTTTCATATCAATGAGCTTCCCAGACCAAACAACAATGTGGTCTGTCTGAGGGGGTAAGAGGGAGGACCGTGGAACTTCTGCAGTCTCAGTTTAGATGGGATTTAATCACTGTACTTTGAAGTGCAAGTTAACTACCCACCCGGGTATCTGCAGGTTAGCAGGAAGTATTAAAACACTCCCTGCATTCTGACTTCTCGAACACCTGCAAAAACCTTTGAATCTCTATTCTTCAGCTCTAAAGCAAAACACACATGCCACCATTCCTTCAGAGGGAGCTGTCCTGAACAGAAGCCACAGAGATTATTTGCATTACTTATAAGGCCAGCACCTTTCTTTTTACTGGTCTTCTACAGTGATCTGATTTCAAGGAGCGATTTATTTACTTTTTGGAAAATGTGACTCGTTTCACATAGATCTTAGAAGCAAAATAAAATGTGAAACTATGAAAACACAAATCATGTGGGTGACAGGACTAGTTAGCATCAGCTTACTAGTCATTAGGTATCAGAAACCCATTGTTCTCTGCTGCTTCAGCCTTCAGAGGCCTTTAACACAAAACAAACAAGGGAGCCCTCCGCTGTGGATTCTGCTGTCACGGGAGCTGCCAGCACTGGAGCTGATCTCCTCAGCCACTAAGAGCAAGTTTCAGTTACTCCATGTTCTTCTCTCTTTAGCTCATTCTTCCTCTTTCTGTAATTCTTACTGTTCTCCACTGCTTTCATCTCACTCTCCTTTAATACCACCCAGGGTATTAGTGGAATTGTCTCCCATTTAAAGGCACATTTCTGTCTTATTCCTCAGGAGCAGATTAAGACAAATCCATCCACGCAAGGTTATTTGGATAAAATTTTCTGTTGCAAGCAAATTAAAGGTTACCATAAAATTTATTTTACCCAGATTTCTGCTAAACATTTGCCACAGTTTGCTGCTCTGACAGTATAAGAGGAAGGATATTTTTGCTGTCATTACTTTCTTGACTAGGAATGCCTATCACTAACTTCAGGTCCTTACAAAAATCATAGATAAGTATTTATGCACTCTTACCTGATTAAATTCTGGCACACTTGGCATCCTGCAGGACACCTGTGATAAAATATGAATAATTACTACATGAAAGAAAAACATGAAAGAAAACATCTGTAATGGTATTCATGAGGTATCAGTACATCTGTCAAAAAATTCTCAACAGCACCGAAGGCTGTGTTCTTCTGTGCTCACCCCTGGAAGATATAACTTCAGTGATTTCTTTGGTATTTTACATCTCAGACCGTATGTCAAATCTGCATTTCATAGATGAGTTATCTATCTTATCTACTCTACATTATCCATGTGTGTTCAAAACAATATGATCAAAATTACAAGTTTACATAATTTGTGACCTCATCGAGTCTGTTTGTGCAAAACCATCCACTAGACAAAATGTGGAATTTCAAAATATGTGTGTATTAAGAAATCAGGCCTTAAACCAAAGGCTGACGATTTGATTTTTTTCCTTGCTCTATTTACACTCTATGCCAGCCTAGGCAGAAACCTCTATGTCAGAAGACTGTGATCAGCACCAGGAACTATTCTGAGGAAATGGTGGTAGAGGATTAACAATTCCTGCACAGCAGTAACTCCATGTAATTCAAATTCTCGGTTCGATGTCATGCCACAGTTTTGGTTACTGGACTAAGAGCAACACATCTAAGAAGCCTAGGAAGGTCAGTTGTTGCCAATTCTAATTCAAACAAACAGCCTCATTTAAAACATACTGGTCACAATGAATATGAAAACTCATAAACACCAGCAGTCACCAACTGGGGCTCTGCAAAACTGAAAAAAACCTTCACACGAGCTACACGCAATGCCCATAAAAAATTATTCTGATTCTTTCTAAATGAGAAAGAAAGTGAAATTCACTGTTTTACCTGTGAGGATCTTTTGAACTGGGAATGATGTGCACACATTCTCTTTTACTGAAGACCTCTTCAATCCAAGATTTGGGGGACTGAAAAGACATTTCAAATGTCATTGTATTCCTGAACTTAACAACACCAAAAATTGCACTATAATGTCTATATGGCTGTATACACATAACACATAATGACTTCCATGACAATGTTAGGCAAAACCAAACACTATAAGCTGAAGATACAGCTCTGAACAGTCCCAGCCCTTCAACCCCAAGATTTACACAGCTCCACAGAAAGAACAATACTAAGATTGATTCCCACCTCTCACTAATAAAAGTCAAAATTATTCAGAGGATCTGTCAAACGCATTTACAATAGAGGAATTGGTAAGAATGAATCAGAATTGCTTAAAGGACTTCACCTTCCTTCTGACAGAACACTAGCAAGCAGTAATCTTGCTAGAGCTGTAAGTGTCAAAATGGCAAGAGTTTCTTTTTACCTGAAAGAGATGGTTGATTCCTTCTTTTACTATTCTTAACAGAGTTAAGAATAGATTCATCCTGGTTATATGTTTGCTGAACTGGAACTACAGTGAAATGCAAAAGTAGGGACCGAAGACTAGACATAGCACTTACAGTGTATGTCAGGCGTGCTTTTTCCACTGGCCTCCTGAGACACTGCGAAAACAGGTGTCTCAGCGAAACCTGCTGCACCCAAATAAACTGAACTGTCAGTGTAGTACATGGATTTTCAAAGAATCTTACTGGGAGTCTTTGAGCCACTTTCAATTCAGATCTATCAGGATCAAATTCACTGAAAGGAATGATAGTTTGGGGATGTTGAACTTTGAAATCTCTGACACTGGAAGCAAAGGATCTTTTTTTTTTTTTTTTGTCATCAAAGGGAACTACCCCACAATGAAATAGACAATGAACAGATACTTTATCATAAAAAGTGAATACAATTATATTGACCATCTCATTGTTGCTCATGTGCATCTCACTGTCTATCTATCTGTTGTCTACCTTATAAACAGACAGCAAGCTCTCCAGGACAGGACACGGTAGAGCCCTCCAGTTTATGATAAGGCATACAAGGCAAACAGTAATTACATAATAGATGTTGACTCATTATTCGCTCCTCATGTTTAAAAACAATTATTCCTCTGCGATTGTCTACCCTGTAAATATACTTAAGGTAAGTACTTGTCTCCTTACGTTTGTAAAATGAGTCTTTCATACAATGAATTGAAAAATAACTCAATTAATGAGAATGCCAGTAATTCAACTTATTAAGAGCACTGCTGGGAGCATTTTATGGATTGAGTTCAACAATAATTCTTATAAAAGAGAATTCCTCTCTTTTCTCTCTTGAATGGAATTATGATCTTAATAAAGCAGTCCCATTTGAGGGGTTTTTTTTACTTCAGCTTCATGTCCCTACATACCCTCATGTAATCTCCCAGCTAGTCACACAGCTATGAATGGCCAAGAGCTACCTGACAGAACCATCAGCTTGACTGCAGATGAGGACCCAGCTTTCACTGCTACTGACAGGAGTACTGCCTTCAGTTTTAATGTACTCTGAAACATCACCCCACCAACAAAGCAGAAAGAGATCATTAAAAAGCAGTTCACTGATACTGGTGTGCATGTGTATTCTTCTAGGAGCAACTGATTGAATTGTGTCTAGTTCAGCTCAGAATGAAGGAGGAACAGCATGGAAGATCCTCAGGGCTGGACAGAGCACGGGCACACAAGAAAATTAACTACTTTAGAAAGAGATCTACTGAAGACAAAGTGCAAAAATTAAATCCAGAGAAAAACCACAGGAACAGTGAAGCAAATGTCATTACCTGAAGGCAGGTACACGCTGCTCTCAAAAACCTTTCAGTGGTATTCTCTAGTAATCAGTGTTGTCTCATGCTTCCTAAAACACTTTATTCTGGTTTTGTTTGGGGTTTTGTTTTGGTTTGGTTTTTTTTTAACTACCAAGCAAAACAGTAACTGTAAAATGCTTCTAATATTACAATACCTTAGGATTCTGATTTTTTCTGAAACCCATTGCTATTTGTGGTAATTGGTTTTCAGTCAGAACTAGGGAACAAAAAATCTTTTTGTTATGGGACACCTTGGATAAGAATCAACTTTACTAAACTACATTAACAGGAAAGGGTGTGACAGAACAGCAATGCTGACAAGCCTTAAAGTATTTGTATTTGCTGAGGCAACATGCTCAGCCTTGTGAGAGAATGACATCCAACTACTGTCACTTTAATTTAGTAAGAGCGGTAGTAGTTCACAGTAATTTTGAGCAAGCTGTTGGCACAGTCTCACGTAGTTCCTCTTGAGCTACTTTACCTCCAGCATCACATATTCTGGAAATCGAGCATTATCTGTGTATCTTTCCAGGTGTGAAGGCCAGCACTGGAGATATACAGCCCAGTGTAACAGGGAAGCATTGCATCAGCCCAGGCGTGAGCAGCAAAACATGCTGCCAGCTGATCTGTATGTGCCAGCTAATCCATATATGAATACACTTGAAAAGGGCTGTCAAAGAAGCTTTTATCTTCAAAGCTCAATGAACCTCATCATGAAGTCACATGATAAAACACAAATCAGTAATTATAAAGGGAGGAGAGGTTATCTGGTACACAGCAGCTGTTTGGTGTGGTTATTTCAAACCAAAATAATAACTTATAGATGTCAGTAATGGCAATACACTGTGGAAGTTGAAGTTACAACATCTAATATGGGAGATTAAAAGGCTTCTTCTCCACTAACAGCTTTTTGAACATCTAAAGTTGTCTCCTAAAACTATACCTTGTTTTTAAATATTCTCTTCTTTTAGATTTTGGAGGGCAGTTGGGAGTTAAGACAAAAATATCAGTGCTTAAAATTTGCATGTTTTGCCCACCCTTTTCCAGTTTGGTCCAGAAGCGCCTATGTTTTTCTGTAACTGAGGCAGTGAGGGCAGCCACTAACGCACACAACAGATAATTAGGCCATTCTAGTCATAATGGATGTTCAACAAAGCCAATGTAAAAAAACCCAACCTTTAACTGTATAACATGTGCCATGAATCTAACCTTGCTACTTTCGAGGTCATTGTCGAAATTCCCATTTATTTCAGATGAACAAGATCATCATGGAACTTATTTGACCTGTGAATCTCGAAGCAGCAATCCTCACCCGGTGGCACAGAGACACCTCTAGCACAAGACTCGTATCAGTTAACTCCACTTCAGGATCATTAGTAAACAGCACTGAAAACAACATTTCAAGGTGCAATTGATACAATGGTAGGAGTTTTCACCCTGCCCTGCAACAAAACATACTATCTTCCTATGCAGGTATTTAAACATTAATCTTTGCTTATTTACATAAAGAGTTTATCAGAGTGTTGCCTATGCCGCGCTCTTTCTCATCCTTGCTTCCTGTAATTTTTATATTCAAAAAAGCAATACTTAGATACCATATCATCTGCACATGATCCTGATTAAGCCTATAACTTTAATATTTATTTTCATCTCAAACAATAAACAAGTGAATATAGCTAAAAACACCATCTGCAAAGTCCACCATTTTTTAATGAAGTTCCTGAACATGAACTGACAATTTTGAAATTCAAACCAACGATAGGAAAAAATAAAAGACGTAGAACTGTATTTCATCCTATGAAGTACAAATTTCAAAAATGAAACACTGTGTGACGTAACACATTGACCATTATTCTTAATTTTATACAAGGTCAAACCTTTATTTAGCACATAAAATTTACACCGTATCAATACATTCATTTCTCAATCTAAAGCTTTCTCTAAAGCTTTAATCTAAAGCTTTACTTTTACACTGCAATTTTAAATGTGTAATCAACAAAAGGCTTTTAAACCTTTGTGCTTTTTACGGTCACTCAAGACTCCAGGGTTGGGCAACATGAAAAGAGACTTATGAACTACCATTTGTTTGCTCCGGGTTCCTAGCTTTGTAAAAGACCTCTGTAACATGTATATCTCCTTTCATAAGACTCTAATGTTTCAAACTGGCTAACATTTCAAAATTGTGGTCATTTAATTAAACTTCAACAGCAAATTAGAATTTCTTCCGCCACTACAGTGAGGTACAAATACCTCAGTCAGCATCACCCCATACTCCTCTACAACCACACAATACAGGAGACAAAAAAACACCTATGTGTTCTTTCTGACCGGCAAACTTTGGTTTCTGTTCAGAGAAGACTGAAGCCAAGTTTATACTGCAATTTTCCTTCGAGAAAGTCCTAAGACCTTTGTTTGGGAGTTTTGCTTTCTCATTTCTCACCAGTCTGAGGATTAGGATTGCTGCTTATAGTTCTCCGCCACAGAAGAGGCTTTGGAGATTTCTAGGCTGATTTAGTCAATGGAGTGGCAAGAGTTTGGCTCTGAAATTTAAGGCACATGAGTAGTTTTTAGAAAATTGCTTTTAATCACTTCTCCAATATCTTTAATGTCTGAGATCCTTGCATAATATGGTATTAAAGGGACACTGTCAGGTCAAATTTGGTTAAACATAAGTAATGTTAAAAAATTGAGGTTTCCAGAAGTAAAGAAAGAAATCAGAGCATTTCTTTCAAATCCTTGCTGATGGAGAGTGAGAGCAGACAAAACCTAAAAAACCAGCCTAGCACAGAGCTAATCTGTCCTCCAAAATCTGGGGGTGCTATCAGCCCAGCAAGTGACAGTGACACTGTCCTGCTGGGGTCACCAAGCAGGTATGCAGCACTTGGCTCACCAGTCTGAGGATGCAGTGATGTAGCCTGGTGATCACCCGCTGCATTGGTGCCCGTACTGACTTCATCACCCACCCATCCAGCACAAACAGATGAATACTTCAGTCTTAGCTGCTGCTTTCCTCTGTACAGCCCACCCCACTCCCTGGTAAAGGACTGGCTAGAGTCAAAGCCTTTAGATGCACTGCACCAATTAAACACTGATAAGTAGGGGCTATTGTGCATCTGTCCTACTCTGGAATCAGCTTTACTAAACCAAGATCTGCAAGAAACATTCAGCCGCTTCAAGACCAGACAATAAGCACTGTTCATTGGTTGAGTACCAAACTCAGGAAAACTAGGTTACACTGCGAATAGTACCCAAAAAAATTTTAGTATCATTAGCTGTACTTTTTTTTCTGTCCTGTTTAGGGTGAAAGGCACAGTTACACACACTTTCTAATGAAACAGCATGCTGCTCCAGACAGTCTTCAATTCCCTGCAAAAGGAAAATAAAAGGCACACATCTCTGTGTCAGATTAATCTCTCATCCATTATTGAAATATAACCATTTATAGGACAAAACAGCAGCAACTGCCTTTCATAACACATTGTGGATCCAGACAGTGGCAGATAATGAGAAATCATATAATGACTAGCCAGTTTAAGTAACAGGTAAGTCCATTTAGGTAAAGCAGAGGTGCTGGAAAATAGCCCAAGCAATCTAGTTATAAATCATTCACTGAAACTGCAACAAATTTGTACTAATAAAAGAGAGCAGTGATTTCTATCTTGTGTCTTAGCCAAAACGCTCCTCCAAGAGCTGGAAAGTGCTGCCAAGCACCATACCTCAGCTCTGCACACTCTGTACATGTAGTAAATTCACTACACTTTTCTACATCACTTACTTTTTTCTATGTCACTTCTCAAGAATTCACATATTCCTAATGATCTTAATCTGGATTTGCCTCAGGACTCCCAACATACATATTCAACACCTGTAAAGAACCTTTACTGCTGACAATAAGAGTTGTTAGAAATACCCAAAAGATCCAAAAGCGATTTTCACTGCCTGGGAAGGAGGGAGACACTTTCAGGTGAAAGCATAACCGTGAGAAGTCAGTGTAGTACAGCACATAACCAACCCTTATTGAAATACACAATCTGGGAGGGAAAGAAGAACGTCCCCTTATTACAGTCACTGCAAGAATCCAGTCTCTGTGTTCAGCAGTGTCCTGAAGTATATTAAACCCTTTTAAAAATTAACTACTCACAGTGCAAGCCACCTGCAAGAACATTAGGTACCTGAAATGCAGCCAGGGTTCTTATAAGCTAACACTCCAGACTATTTCACAAGAGCTCAGGCTATAAGCATATCGGTATCTCTTGACCCCTTACCCCTAGAAACTCATCCTGAGCTATAAAAGCTAAGGTAGACTTGCAGGTATCATCATTTTATGCATAATCATTCTTAAATGAAAATCAGGACTTCAGCAGTATTTCTTCATCCCTCGGCAACTGGTAAATTACTGCCGGCATGAAAGAGCTTTCCAACTTAACAGGCTGTCTCGCACAAGCTTTTCAGAAAGAGGAATCTTCTGGTTCAGCATCCATGACATGCATGCTCATGGTATGTAAGTAATGTAACAACTGACTGTAATAAAGAACACCACTTGGATCCACATCAGGTAGAAGTGCGTTGTGAAACTTTGGGGTCACGTGTAATAAACTATGAACCCAGCATGAGGTTGTCAAGAAACTCTCAGGTCTTCCAGAATTTTCTTGTGTTCAGGCCACCCTGTCAGAGGACAAGTGCCTGGCTTTGTAACACAGACATGCGGTAGCTCCCCTCACCTCCATCACTACAGTACATCAGCATATCAGTTGCTTTCCAGTCCTTCTTACCCACTCCTTTGCCCAAGTGTTCAGGAGTCTGCACGTCTGTGGAAATACTGCATCAGTAACTGAATTTGCAAGAAAATTTTCATCACTACATTTCAAAAAAACTTTCAAAAATACTGTGCAAATAATTTCATTTGAATGCTTCCACTGTTGTTCACCAGTTCACCATCACCAATAATAAGGCAACTACCAGTTAATTCCAAACCGCCTTTGCAGGCAAATTGCAGATTCAATAGCATTGAAAAATTTCTCTGTCTTCCGCTTTTAAATACAGCATATAATTTCAAATCACAGCAGAATTTCTTGTGAATATTTCATAGTAATTAATTCAAACACATCCACTGTAACCATATTCTCAGATTTTCACAGACACACTGCCTACAGAAGAGAAATCACCTGTACTAGCAGGATAAATGCAGACCCAAGTCAGAGAGAGCTAACAGAACTTCTTAAAAATCTTCAGTCATACCGAAGAGAGACTTAAAACCATTCTCCTTAGCACAAATGGAGTGTGTCAGCTTGTCAGAAATACATAAACGTAGTCTTCAACCAAAAACATACTATGGCCTTTTCTTTCACATTTTATCAACTGCATTTAAAAGCTAAGCGTGTTGCCTAAATGCTCTTCTGGACTGGGGCCTTGCATCAAAGGCCAATAAAAAGATTCCCAATATTTTGATCTCAAGCTTAGCCAGTAACAGAAAAATCCTTTGATCTTCATGGGCTTTCCAATATGTTACTTCTGATTTCAGATTAGACCATGCAACACAACTTGAAGAATATTTCTAAATGCAAATAGCAGTGGAGTCATGACAACAAAATGCAGGAAACACCAAATACAAGATTTTCTCCCTGTCAAAGAAGCTCCGGTTTGACCCCTGGAGCACAGAGCTAGCCAACTGACAGAAAGCTTAGCTCAGTCTGAAAGACTAGGCCTTTAATTAATTCATTACTTTTTAAGTTTATTAACTAATCAATTATGCATTTTTACTATCCCTGAATGCATTATATTTTGGGAAAACAAATCAAATAGCACTTTCCCAAGAGCATGCCCAGCTCAGGGTGCAGGTGCTCACGGAGGGAACCCTAGTTTGCAGATGAAGGGTCCAAGCAGACTCTCCTGCCCACCTGCACAGCCCATGGCACTGGGCTAGAGCGGGAAGGCCACGGAGGCCCTCACTCTACAACTTCTGTCAACAGTCCAGGCTTCTGCAAATTAGCTAAACACAAGAAATCTCAAATCACAATTTACCTTCCGCAGCTCTATCCCTGACACAGGCCTCAAAACCATTGCGAAAAATCTTGTATGGGCTTCAGACATCCGCAAATTACTCAAGAACAGGTTTCCCCATCCATTCCCCAACTGGAAATGACAAAAAGTCTCTGTGACATGAAACATTATTCAGTCTTCCACCTAAAACATGTCACTCCAAAACACACTGCTCTAGAAGCACAGTGATTCTTGAGAAAGTTTGGATCTGGGTGTTTTGTAACTGTGCCCATACAGGCAATGAAAAAGTCTGTGTTTAAAAACAATGGCTGTTACCTGCTAAAAACTGACATTGTCTTACACCGCCAGCATTAAAATTCAATATAATGTTGTATATCATCTCCTTTTATAAAGTAAATTCAATGATAGCATAAAATGTAGATTACTGAACAACCTAGTTGTTCTGTATCTTTATAGATACAGATCTATATAGATACAGAAGTATCTATATATAGTCACCTTTTAAAGATTTCAATTGATGGAAAGCAGTCCAGTTATAAAACGACTCACAAAACTTGTGGCAAACAAAAACAGGCACCCGTAATAAAGGAAGAAATGGCAAATTAATCCAAACTGTATCTGCAAATTATTATAAATCCTTAAATATAAGAATGGCCCTTTTTTATTAAGTCTCTTTCAGAGACAAAAGTCCCATTGTTTCCTTAATGAACACTCCTGCCTGTCTCACTGGCAATATTTTGGAAGTCAGTAGCACCAAGATCAAGCACTTGATCTTCTTTTATTAATTAATGCTGTACAATCAGAAATCCCACAAATACAAGGCAAGTTACACGCCACCTTTGAAATGATCTCATTGCAAGTCATTTTAAAGAAATGAAAATCCAGGTGGATGTAAAAAAAAAAGATGCTTCAGGTGCTTTATTCAGAGGGTCAATACAATGCTTCAGGTCTTGCTCAGATTTCCACTTTGGGATCAGTGGAAGCCAGTGCTTCGTCTTTGTTCAGCACTTGATATTAGCAAAGAGCTCATCAGCTCCCTATTTTTGTAACTGGGTCTCACCTCCAGGCACTGGGCGATCACAGAGGTCAACTGCCCACTGCTGTTACAAACAGAGTCCTCCATCAAAGGATTCAAAATTATACAGTACAAAGTTCTTCCCAGTCTAAACCAGGATGAGGAAAAGAAGAAAATTACCCGCTGGTAAATTTCACAGCTTTCTTTTGTTTGTTTCATATTTTCACAGCACAGGGACTATTACTGAGTAAAGAGTTGACTCTCTGGAGACAGGATGTATCTAAAGCATCCGAAGTGGAAAACAAATGCAGTTTGCAAAAATGAGCTGGAAAAATCATGAAGGGCCCCAGAAAGTCACAGCTTGATAGCAATCTGTAATAAACTGTAATACTAGGAAGTCTGAAGGATGTGAGTGACCTGCACAGCTCACCTTTGGAACCACATGACTGTTCACTGTTACTTCTATCAGCATTGCTCTTTTTCCTCCATTGTTTGTCTCACCCAGTAATAAAATTTCACAGGCTTGACAGCTGGGTACAGCAGCCCTCGCCACGCTGCAAGACTGTCACAGGACTGAAATCCCCTTTTCCAGAGGAAGAGGGAGCACAGCTCAGGTGATTTCTGAGGAGGCTGAAGGTACGGTCCCAACTTTGCTCTTCCCACCAGGCTGCAGCTCACCACCCTCCTTGGCATTGCCCACCCCACCATCCTACCAAAAAAAAAAGAGAAAAACTTCCCTTTGCGGTGCTGCCTTGGTTTTAAATGTCACGCTGTTAACCCTTCGAATGCCACAGACCCACAAACAGCCACCATGACCCAGCTGAAGGAAAAGCCAGCCATAGCCTGGCAGCAGCCGCTGGAGACCATGGGGACAGAAACACCCTCCTGCCCCTTTGCCACAGAGGCCATCTGAACACACCCTCAGTTCTTTCTGTGCCTTAGGCCTCATATGCCCAGACACGCTGTGACACCAGCCTTACCTCCTGGTTTGCCGCACTGGTGGTTGCAACAGCACCCAAAGGGACTTCCAAAGGCTTGGGTTTCGCTGGTGCCACGCAGTGAGGACCAGTTGCCATTGCTGTTTATGCTGAGTTGCACAGGACCAGGAGCAGCTGGCAGCCATCGCCCTCCCGTCTCCAGGCTGCAGCTGACGGCAGCTGGCAGCCCTCGCCCTCCCGTCTCCAGGCTGCAGCTGCCGGCCCCCACCACGTCCGGCGGCTCCTGGGCACGCTCCCCCACAGGACAGTGTGGCCTGACAGGCCTCTGCTCCATCCCGCTGGCAGCTCCTCTCAGGGGCGGCAGCCCCAAAGTCCACCCACCTTCCTGGGAGCACTCCCTGCTCTCTAAGTCACCTGGCTGCATCCCCCTGTGATGGGACAGTCTCATGAGCTGCGCTGGCACGAGGGGTGAGGGAAGGGCCAAAGTGGGGACGAGGAGGGCGCTGCGAGGAGGAGCGGGGACAGGCTGAGCTCGCTAAGAGGGCTGAGGTGGCACAGCACTGCCACACAGCCTTTCCAAAACACTGGCGAGCCAGCAGGCAGAGGTCTTGGTGTACTTCGTAAGCACTCGGGATGTACTAGTAGCAGCACTTCCACTCCTCTTTGCAGGTTAAATTCTGCCAATATAAGGTAAACAAATGCAGCAGCTTATAGCAGTAGGACCATGGCGAAACCTGGGATCATGCCACCCCAGCCAGGCTGGTAAAAACTTTATACCCACAGTCCGACTTCAGCAATACAGCCTAACTCAACTGACACCACAGTTGCAAACAGGCTGCCAGACCTTCATGGGTGTAACCAAGGCCCTCTTCACCTCTGTGTAATCCCTAGCACTACATGGCAGCTAGGAAACCACTTTTACAGTGAAAACATGTTATTTTTTGACACCATGAATCTGGCACGAAGATGCAGCCATGGCTGTTTATCAATTTCCAGACCACTACACCTGAACTCACCCAAGGCTGTGAGGCAAGCACCTGCCCCATCACAGTTCCCGTGCAGAGTTTCACCATTACTGACAATGCCGAGGAGGATGAACTCAATTCTCATCACTGAGCCTTAACAATTAGGAAAAAACAGAAGCACCCATTTCATTAGCAATCCAAAGACATTTGATTTGGAAACAGTGACAAGATGTCATACTACCAACATGTTTTAAAAACTCCTTTTTCTGACTTGCATTTATTAACGTCCAGCACAACAGCTCCCAGCTTTTGTCCCAGTGAAGAGCACAGCAAGAAACTTTGAAACAGGTTTTAGATGCCTGCTTCTGTTCCCATACAACAGTCAGAGGGAACTGGACAACTCAGAACAGTGTATACCAGCACAGCATCACAAAGCGATGCCAGGCCTAAGGAAAGCATGAAGACAAGTGCTTAATAAATCCTGCCTTTCTTGAGGCAGGAGGCCTCAAAGGAACCTTCTTCTTTCTGGACTGGCAGGAGAAAGTGTGACCAGCTCTCAAAAACTGAGGTAAAACGTTAGAGACGAAAGAGCGAAAGAACTGGTGATTCAAAGCATACAGACTGGATCACAAGGGTTCACGGAGTACGCATATTGCACAGAAGTATGTTTACGTGTTACAAAAAACAGGGGTGCTTTACACAACAGTTGACAGAGCCAGTCTGAAAACAACACCAAGGGAAGATTAAAACTTGCAAAATCATGGCCACCTCAGCTTAGTGTTGTGCTGTGATCTTTCTTCACTGGGGTAATCCTCAAAAAATTGTATTACCCAGCTTTGAGCCACAACCTCCCCAGAAATCACCGAAAAGCCTATGATGGACTTGTCAGCGGACATGTGAGGGAACCCATCTTTTCAGCTGACTTGGTGCTACCAAGTGAAAAATAAATTTAAGAGTAACTGAGTCATGAAGAGGCAGGATGAAGGAGTAACTTACTTAGAAAAGTAAGTAGGAAGGTCACATAGATATTCCTCCTGAGAAGGTTTTGTTCAGCTTCGGCAGATGTAACCTGATTAGATCCATGCTGATGGATACTGTAGATAGGATACAGCAGTCCAGCATGGTCCACGCTATTTGTACCACCAGCCACAGAGCTGTGCTGACAGCAACATGAAGGATTGACCTTCTCTTCTAACTGCTGCAATCTTGTACTGACTTGCTACGCTACCCTGTACCGCAACCCACTTTAAAGACAATACTATAAATCGAGGACAATTCTGGCCCCATGACCATTAAAATCTGTTTTCTATTATCTCTGCGCACCTTCCACTCTGCTTATGCAGAAGCAACCAAGAACTCCTACGGATGACAGAAGAGTGGCAAGCTGTAGCTGCCTGGCCCCTGAGGTTCTCCACAAAACAAAGCAACCATGATGTACACAAAGCTTCACCTGTCCCAGAGGGATTGACGCTTTTACGTACTAGCAGCGTAAATTTCTGAAAAATTAGATCCAGGCACATAAATTGGTTGGAGGTTTTCAAAAACGTTAAAATGTAATCTGCAGCCCAGAGTAACTGTGGGCATGCATGGACAGACGTATGTTCACTGAGACCTAATTTTCATTCATGAGCTGTAGAAATTTTAAACTTGCCTGCCTTCTGCTCTTTTAAAACGACTACCTGACTTTTTTGCCTTCCACTTAGGTGGTCACAAACGGGGGTGGGGGGTGGGGCACGGGAAGAGATAACAATTAGCACCCCCTCTGCTTAAAACATTTAAAAAAAAAAAAGTGAAGGTGCTGCTCAGAGAGAAACACCTTTCTCAAGCATGGGTTCTGTATGAATCTTCCTGTTACTGGTTACTTCTAGGACAACATACTTCAGTGCATTCACTGTTGGGTAATTTCTGCGCCCCTGACCTTGTAACAGCCAAGGAAGCTTCAGCATTTGTCCCTTATCATGCCACAAAATGATTAAGGAAACTTAGGTTAAATATAACCACATCTATTTGCTGCTTATCATGGTTTTTAATAATACTATACAAGCCTGTTACTACTTTGAAGAAGGCTGTTAGGGTATAACATAAACTTATAAAAGTCTGTAAGCTGATTTCAAAACTTCAGCGCATACTTTGCATGAAAAAGAAACCAGTGATGATGCTTCCTTAAACTGTTCTTAGCCTTACAGGTGTATGAGCTTATTCCTACAGGTAACACTGCAATTCCCCTGGGAGGTCCAAAATACACTAAATCTCTCAAACCTGGCCCACTCCCTTTTGGTACCAAGAAAAGGAGTTTGTGGTTTAACTTCAGCAGATACTGCATACAAACAGATACTGCATATTTTGAAAATTATATTCATAACCAGAAATGCTCACAAAGCATATTCCACTGTAAACATATTTCTTTTATCAGCAAGTATATCAGAAATGGATACTTTAGACATGTGGCTACAGCATGAACTGTGTGAAATACCATCCAGCCTCACAATTTTATCCATACTAGCAGAGCTCTGTTCTGGAAACCCCAACATCTGAATCACACATTTCACCTTTAAATTTAAAAAACAAAGGCTTCAGTCAGCATCATGATGAAAAGAAGTGAAAATTTACTAGGGCCAGAGGCAATTTTCTTAGATGTTATATCAAACCATTGTAAACCTCATGTCATTCAAATAGCACTAGCACAGAATCACTGCGCGATATCCTGCTCATAGTGTGGGCAATCCTTTTTGCTGGAAGCCCTTCATAGCTACTAGAATCCAAGCATATGAGTATGTACAAATAAAATCACTCAAGCCCACATCTGCAGAAGCACAGGGGATAATCAGCACCAACACCAGAAATCGAGTACTGGCAAAAGAGCCCCCCTGTAGCCTGAGGTTTTCTCTATGTCATCAGTCCAGCAGATCAGTTCTCTCCCCAAGTCACATACACTTTGAGATGCAAGTCTGATGGCATTTAGCGATGTGTCCAAATGCCACTTATGACACAGTGAGTGCAATGTATACCACTGGCAAACACAGGGCTTTAGCTGGATGCCGTGCTCCGGTGAGATGGACAAACCCATCAGCCACTCCGTACGGCGATGCCTCTCTCTCAGGCCGAGGGGACTTTGTCCCGCATGGGGAAGAAGAAAATCAGCCCAAACAACTTCTGCTCCTCTGGCAGACGCCCTCTGCGAGGGATATCGCACCCCGTCCCCGAGC
>NW_010424170.1:14484-28754 GCF_000710305.1 Buceros rhinoceros silvestris | reverse complement strand
TCTCCAGCTCCGGGCAGCGTTTCCAAAGGGGTGACCCTGGCCTGAGCAGGCTGGGGGCTGTAAACTCTCTCAGACCTCGTGGCGTGGGCACCTGTGTGGCTGAAGTAGACTGCTGCAGCCTTAATGGAGACTGGATTACTGACATGTGTGTAGAAAGTCAAGGCTCTTTAACAGTAAAAGTCATGAAAAGGGTTTTATTGTGGTCCTCAACTTTATTTATTCTTGTTTGTGGTACTGCCAGCACCTTAAACATTTTTACAGCTTTCCCAATGGAAAAGATTTCATGCTTTATCAGTGTGCAGCGCTGCCTACCGCTAGTGGCAAGTGCAGGTTTCAGCTGTGTCTGTCCGCTGTGATCAAGAGAAATACCGATTGAGCCCGAAATAGCGTTAAGATGCTTCCAGACAGAGGTGGGGTTTTGAAGTTTTTCTGTTTTATCGCACAGAGCTTTGTTACAGCCCTTGGTGTTTCTCGTGGTTAAGGTAAGCACTCAGTCAGTGGTGAATGAAGAATTCCCGTGCCCCACTGAAAAAACCCTCTGGCAGTCTTTAAGATCCAAAGAACCCAAGATACAACATCCCTTTATGGACTTCACTGCTGTGCCATGGACGAGTCTTTGCGGGTTGCCCTCCTCAGGAGGGGGGTTATAACCAGGCGTTTTTTTGATGTCATCCTATTTCTTTATGAAATATTATTTCCCTGACAGCAACGTGCATCAAAGAGTACGTTGTTTCCTTTTTTGCTGCGACCCTCTCTTCCAGACATTACGTAGCTCAAAAGCTAGTATTTAGAGGTGGTTTTGTGCTGGTTTCTGATGTCTTCTCACCTGCTTTTGTTGTGTTAGGTGATTTTATTTTCACTTCAGGTACTGCTATGCTGATCTGTGCCTGTCAGCACGCTGCAAATTAGATCTGCAGAGAATATCCGTGGTTATATTACAGGCATATAAAAAGCCTTGAGCAGAAGCTAGGTCTTTTTTTGCGCTCTTTATTATCTCCCTTCCTTGGTTAGAGACAGGATTTTATTCGTGTAATGGAATTCTAAGTGGCTGTTGTACCCATCAGCTGCTGATGGGAAGTTAAAACCACTAATGGTTTATTTTGCTTCCCAGTGGCTGAGCTTTTAGGGTGCTGCTACATCAAGCCTTTAGGAGAGGCGGGGGGAGAAATTTCACCCGCACCTATGAAGCGAGGGGAAGACGCTTTTTAAAAAAATACCTCTCAGGCGTGGAGGAACTCAATTCCTTACAGGACAGGAGTGGTGGAAATTTATGGAAATTAGAACTATTATTATCTTGGAGATACCTGTTTTACTGGTAAGCAGAACCATCCAAAATAGTCAGTTTAGGTGCTTCTGTGCATATAATTGTGTGTTTATAGGGTTTTACTCAGAAGAGATGTTTTAGGCCTCAAATTCCATGACTAAAGAAAAGGTCAGCAGTTGAATTACTGAAATGTAAGTCAGGCATTGGAAATGTCCAGCAGCGGTTCCTGGTGTGTCTTCAGCGTAGCGACACGAGGCCGAAGGCTGCGGTAGTGAGATTGTGTGATTTGGAAAGGGGATGGGGACGCGGAGGTGTGTGGGACGCTGCTGTGTGACAAGAAGCAGCTGGCCATAGGCTGTAGCTTTCAGATCTGTTACTGGGAATTAAGTCAAGATGAAGCCATTTTTCAGTGGGTGGCTTAGAGTAGCTGCCCTCAAGAGGGTGCGTCGTAGCTGCGCTCCCAGACTCGCTGCCTGGCCGGGAAAAATTCCCCCCTACGCCCAAAACCTATTGACTGAACGTGGGAACTTTGCCATGAGTGACCTGCACCTTTCTTATAAAATTCTTGAATGAATTTTAAGTCCTTTTTGTCTTTAAGTTGTGCAGAATAAAAAAGATATTTTTGCATTGACTTTGTCGTATTTGTGCACTGTAACTGCATTATGACAGCAAGAAGTAGTGAAACAAAAACCTTTACATTTAGGAAATATTTCAGCTACTGATGTTGTTAATAGTGCCATCTGTTAAAAGCACATTAGGTTTTTTATGCTGTAACTTATTAGGGTTTATATCTATATTACTTAAAAATTTTATCTGTAAATTATATTTATAAATTATTTTATATATAAACATTAAGCAAATGAATAGCCAGTAAGTCGATTCCATTGTAAAAGGATGAAATTAACTGCTTGATGCTTTCTGTTACTTTTTTCCTAGGGCCTGGAGCCCCTGATAAAAATTCAATTATCAATATCTTTTTAATTTAAAAACATATTTTAAGGGATACATCTGCCCTACCAAGATACGAAGGCAATAGATTTTTTTTTCCTTTATGGTGGACTCTCATTTTTTTTGATGTCAGTTCATGTCGGATCTCCAGTGATTCTGAGAAAGATCAGCTTTTAATTGCTCACAAGGTATTTGTGTCTTTGACGTTTTTCTCTACTTACAAACAAGGAACAGGTGCTGTCAGAGCGCGGCTGCTTGCTCTGTCCTCCACCGTGATGGTGTGGTGGTCTTTTTAAAGGCAGATTTTACCCGTCTGTTAGACAAAATCTCTTATAAGACGTATAATGTCACAAGGGTAATGAGGTTTCAGGTCAGCTGGTACCCTCATCCACGAAGAAAACACGTGGTAGATCCTGTAAGAAGCTCCCTTGGCTTTGAGTGCTGAAATTTATCTGTTGACAGTGGCTTTATCTCTGGAGCTCTTAAATAGTCAGTAAGAAGATGAGTCCTGATCCACTTAGGGTACTGAATCCCATAAATTCTTTTTAACGGGGGCCCATCACCTCGAATGTTTGTGCCCTGCTGCAGCGAACGGTTCTTACTCATTGTGGGAGCTTATAAAAGCTCCAGCAGGATGAATGTAAAAAGCCTGGGTCATTATTAAAATATTTCCTATCCTGCAAATCTTGCCCGTCCCAGATCATCCTGGCAATGAACCGACTCTGGTCTGTATCACAGTCGTTGTTATTGTGGTTTGCCACTGACTTTGTGACCCAAAGGGATGAGCAGAGCAGTAACACGTGCTCCGTCTGCCCCCTTCGCAGTGGCTGCCGCTTCGAGCTGTCGCTTCCCGGTGACCTTCGCAGTCCTCTCCCGCAGAATCCTGTGCTCTATCTGCAGCAGGGTCAGATTCTGCTCAGCCAAAAGCCTGCTGCTTTTATGTTGTCACATGTATGTGTGTGTGCATGTATTTAAAGAGATACTTGGTATTTTTGTGTTTGATTGTGTTGTTAATGTATTTATTAACAGTTCTTAGATTTCTAAATATACATTCAGATTTGAAACAAACAAAAAAAAAACCCACTTTCTGACTTTTTAATCCTAAAAATAAGAACATGCTGGAGAACCACCTCTGGACTGCCAGCAGCCTTCCCCTGTTCATCTTAGCGAGCTCTTCGGTTTAGTGAACGCGCCTGTTGGCAACCTTTCTTACACAAGCGCCAGGTCTTCTAAATCAAGTTGCTGTTGGTTTTATTGATCCATTTTAAGTTCCCTGTGTTAAGAGAGGCATTTCAACACCCTTTTGACAGGTTTTATGGAACCCTTAATTTGTCCTTCTGTGTCAATACATAATTAATGTATTTGAATGCAAGCCTGGATGCTTCTGGTGTTACACCTCTCTTGGAATGTTCCACATGGTGTTCAGCAGATGTCCCGTGAGGTTATTTTTACTTCAGCTACATATTCTGTGTGTCTCGTTCTAGGTTTTTTAATATGCAAGATGTTTATTTCAGTCTCAGGGACTGGTTTGTAAGAGGGGACCGTTTAACACTTTATGGATGAGAAAATCAATGTATTAAGCATTTCCAGTGTAAGCAATTGAGACTTATGTCATTAGGTCTCCAGTAAGAGTTGAAGAGTCTTTTTTGTGCCATAGTTGTAATTTTCAATCCATACTTTTTTCATGAAAAGTCGGTTTCTCAAGGCCTTTACCCAATCTCTCGATCGCAGTATTAATTTGAAATGTTGGTGTGGTATCCAGTAAACTTGCTGACCACAAAATACTTCTTTTTCATATTAATTTTCTCCCCTTGTGCTTTTAGTATTCAAAATTTAAAAAAGAATTTTAAGGAGTACATGCTTAATTTGGATTAGAATCACCTTTATCATTGAAAAATGGCTGTCACAGTTTCTTCCCATGACAGGCAGAAAACTATCATTACCTATTCTTTGTACTACAGGGGTTTCTTTTCCTTCTTACTCTTACATCAACATTTTTAAGACAGTTTATCAGGAAAGGTGTACTTCCTTCTGTGCATGGAAAATCGAACTTTGTAGAATTGCAAGTCTGAGACAAAAGGAACTGGTTGAATTCTAAGAACAGTAGCAATCACTGCAGCATTATTTTGTAAGTGTCAAGCTTTTTTTGTTGTTTTGCCATCTTTTTTTCATCAAAGCTGTCACGTATTTACACCAAAAAACGGAACAGTAAGAAATAATAAAACCTTTTCTAATTCAGTTGTTATAGCAGATTTTCTTTGTCAAGTTTCTCACAGGAAGAAGGAAGGATGATGATGTATTTAATGCTGAACTGGTACAGAGATCTAGCGTTCGTTCTCGGATCTACCACAGACTCACTAACTCTGAAGCGTTACTCCTCTGAAAACGTAAACAATACTTGCCAAGAGCCGTTTAACTAAATTAATGTGTGGAAGTTATTAAGAAGAATAAAGGGCATATTAAATTTGCCCTTCATTTGCGTGTTTCGGTGGTGGTGGTGGTGGGAAACGGTTGTCCGTCTTCCCTGGTCATGCTTTGAAGGAGGGAAAAACAGCTCCGGCTGAGCCAACAGCCACAGGTTCAAGGTATTCCAGCTGGAAGTTTAATAGTTATGCAAATTCCATTAAAGAAAGAAGTGAAAATTACTATGTCTAATCTCGATGAGCTTTTTTCATGGCTAGTTTCTGTGTTAAGAACAATATTTAGATATTTGCTTTAGCAATTTTATTTTATCCATTGCATTTTAAAAAATGTTGACTTTAATCCTGTCAAGGTTAATGTAGAAATGTGACTCTTAATTTCCACAGTGAAAGTGTCAGTCACGTATGAAAAGTACCTTAGAGTAAGCCACTGCTTGTTTTTTTGCTTTTTAAAAATAGTTGTTTATGGCTATTCTTTACTGGAACTCCTGTAAATTAAGCAAGTATCATTATTATGAGATAAAAGCTCCTTAAAATGGTTGGATGACTAACGTACTTTGACAGTCTTATTTACGGGTGGAATGAAGAGCTCTATATTGTACCTGAAACTGTAACAAATATGGGAGGCGGCTGACAGAAGAGGAACAAGTCCAAAAATTGAGGATTTGTTCAGAAATACCCTGCCAGCAGGTTGGAGAAGGAAGAGCTGAAGGGCCCCTGCTGATCTTGAGTCTGACGCTGTACTTCAAGAAGAGACTGTTCTCCCTAGTAACTAACGTGACATTTGATCTACCAACCTCCAGGTTTTGAATTCCCTTAATTTGTGTCTTACTGCCGCACACTTCGTGTTTTAACTGAATATTTTTATTGGCTTTTTTCAAAGAGATTGAAAGCAGTGTGAATCTGCTGGCCACCCCTTTGCCTTGTGTTCTCTGTCACCTTAAACTTTGATTTTGTTTGTAACATTCTTTCACTCAAGTGCTCTGCGCGGGGCTTCTAGCAATGTGGACGCGGTATGATCAAGCCCAGGTGAGGAGCTGCACATACATCCTGCTCTCTGCATCACAAAAATCACCCCAAACCTTCAAGTATTTGAAGTGTTTAAGCATAACACTACCATGCGTGGTCGACAGTGTGTTCTCTCAGTAAGGCCTCTGAAGCTGTGTGTGTGTGGTGACTTGAGCAAGAATGTTATGGGTGAGCTGGAACAGGTGAGGTGAGCTGAGAGTGTTGGAAATTAGACACAATCTGAAATTGGGAAGAGGAGCTTTAACTCTGCAGGGACTGTGAGTGACTGACAAAGACTGTGAGCCGGAAGTGCTTTAAGAGCACTGGGACATAATACATGAACTAAAGGACTTATGGGATGGTGGTGGCGGGTATTAAGGCTGAAGGATTCAGAAGGCTCTTAATTTTGATCCTCCAGTGTTGGTCTATAGAGCTGTGGCAGGCGTTTCTAAAAGGAGAACTGGACCGGTTGTGTGCTTTCTGGAAGCATCAGTTCTCTTACTGGGCTGCACTGGGATGGGATAATTCAGTTGAGTTGTTGCCCACATTCACCAAATGGACCTGTCAGTTCTTGGGGCATAGAATCCAAGATGCTGTAAACTGTTTCTGCAGTGATAAGGACATTTTGTTTAATTTGTTGGTTTTACTTTGTGTCGACTGAGATCTGATCTGCAAAACATTTTCTTTATCCTGCTATAAATGTGGTTATTGGAGTGAAAAATTGCTTTCAGATCTCTAGCCCAAGACTGCTCCTTGAAAGCGTTTTCAAAACACCGGTACTTACGTATCCAAATGTTTCCTGCTGTGGGCAGATTGGATTTTACCAAGCCTAAAGCTTTACCTTGTTGTTCTGATAATATTTCACAGAATCTGGGAGGAGGCATGGCTGGCAGGGCAGCTTCCCCTCCTCTTCTCTAAGCGTGAGGGCTTTCCTCATAGTAATTCATAAACCCTGTGATGAGGAGAGATGCAGCACAGCGTGAAGGGGGCAGCTCTGAAGAACCTGCGGTGCTTTCTAATTGTGTTTGCTGAACGGGAATAATGGAGAGTGCTGTAGCCTTTGCAGTTTGGCTCCCTGTACCTCCTCTCTGTTTCTGAACAACAGTGAAGTAACCTATACACACAGTCCTGTCAGAGACAGAAGAACATAAAGGAATAGTTCATCTGAAAGAGCAGTAAATGTTTGCACTTCTTATTACATTAGAAAGTAGGTAGTTTTTTAACAAGTTGTTTTCAAAATAATAGCTGAGATAGCTAGGATCTGTATCTACAGGCTTTCAGTGCTCTGTGATCCTTAGTGACCGTCTCCTCTCCGTTGTGATGAGACAGCTGGGAAATGCTGTCATCCCAGCTACAGAAACAGTGAAACCTACCTAGGAGGTGAGACAGAAACTCAGTGTGTTGTCAAAGATCACCCAGAACATCTGCACGGAGCAGGGAATTCAACTAAAGATTCTCTGGTCTAAGCTTGAGCTGTAAGGATTAAATAACCCTTTGGGCTCCAGTGTTAGCACTGCAGATACCTTCTCTATGATTCTTCCCTGCTTTCAAGAGGAGGAGGTAGGGAATGACTGAGGTGGTGTTGGTAACACTCAGCTGACAGGTTTCCTTACTGCTTGTAACCCTCTTAACATTTTCTACCTGAGGACCTCACAAAGATGAACTTAGATGTTAGGATTCTATGGCCAAGTCAGTATCTTAATCCTGTAATTAGACTGTGTGAATGTCTTTTAGGTCTCCTATGTGATTAGAGATGAAGTGGAGAAGTATAACCGAAACGGGGTCAATGCACTTCAGCTGGATCCAGCATTAAACAGACTCTTCACAGCAGGCCGAGACTCTATCATAAGGATATGGAGCGTCAATCAGCACAAGGTCAGTCACGAGAGGATTCCTATGTCTAAACCTATTTTGTTCCAAGGTACCATGCTAGTAAGCTGCCTGCAGGTCTACATCTAATACTGGTTTTTAGCTGCCAATTATGATGATAGGAAAATCATTTCGACGTTGCTCTTACATAGCTGTGAGATGGAGGGGTGGCTTCAAGCAGCTCTGCATTGGGCGACTTTGAGTCCACTTGAAGGATCTGATAGCTGCAGTCTTTTCCATTTGTGATGATATCTTGAACTTTTTTTTTTTTCTTAATTTGCAGCAAGACCCTTACATAGCATCTATGGAACATCACACCGATTGGGTGAATGATATTGTGCTCTGCTGCAATGGTAAAACCTGTAAGTACTTCAATGTCTGAAAACTACAATATTCAGAAATTGTACATAGAAGTGTATCTGCTGCTTTAATGATTTTCCAGGCACATAAAATTAATTTGTGGTGTCTGTTGTAGATTTGATCAATAATGTTAAGCAGATGTTTTAATGAAAATGTAAATGTGTGGATAAATGAGTCCCTTAATCTTTTTGAAAAGCAAATTGAAGTAGCATTAGTATGCTCTAAGCCACTCAAGTTTACTCTTTAATCTTTCCCATGTAGTGATATCTGCTTCTTCAGATACTACTGTGAAAGTGTGGAATGCACATAAGGGATTTTGCATGTCAACACTAAGGACGCATAAGGTGAAAAACTTTATCTGTAAATATTGTACGTTATCACTGACAACCTTTTAAATATTGAGATGAAGACTTCAAATGGATAATGTTGTTGATTCAGGTTATGTTGACTTTCTTGTAGGATTATGTGAAAGCCTTAGCATATGCAAAAGATAAGGAACTGGTAGCATCTGCCGGGCTGGACAGACAGATATTCCTCTGGGATGTAAATACTCTAACAGCACTGACTGCCTCAAATAACACCGTAACAAGTAGGTGCCTGGGGAGGGGAGGCAAACGCAATGCACTTCATTGAGTAGCGTAATCTGTGAGATAAGTTTAAAACTATAGATACCTGTGTGCATAAAAAACATGCAAGAAATCTTAAGGCAGTGTTAGTATGTACTCAGTCCATTTGTTGTGTTGTGTAGTAGCTGAAAATCTAGGGCAGCCAACAGTCGGCGCATCTAGAATAGAGGACAGGCCTCTTTGAACCTTTTCTCCTGAAGTGTAATGTGCTGGTGTTCTCTGAAACTTGATAGAACTTTAGCTCCAGAAGCTTTTTGCTCCTCAACTATAACCCATTAGAGACGTTTTCCCTTGGGTTATTTGTCAGTCCAGTGTCAGTGTATTGGAATTTGGTTGGTTGGTTTTTGAGGGTTGTTGTTGTTCTGTTTACATAAATGCTGCAAAAAGTGCAGTACAGCTCCTAAAGCAGAACTTGATAGGTTTATCAAATCTATTGGCCGGAAGAATAAAGTTGCTACATAAATTTAGGTTAAAAGAGAGTGCAGTACAACTAAGCACTGATTCCACATGAGGATAGTACACTTGTGAGATCTAACTTAGGAGTTAGGGTGCAAGGGGAAACCCTCCGTAGATTCTGGTTATCAGGGTTAATCCTTAATGTCACTGTCATCTTTTAAGAAGTGGTCTGTCCTGCTTCTCTGTCCCAGTAAAGACATAATTGTCAATTTTGGGATCTTTCCTCATAGAGCCATTCCAGCAAGGCTCTCTTAGAATAGTGAGGAGAGAGCCAGTTCAGTTTCTCTTCTGGCAAGTATGACACCAGTCTTCACGTTCAGTTAGATCTGGTTGCTCACGTGAATCACACAAATCTGGGTCATCAGCATCCTGGTTTGAATTGGCTATTTGACAATAGATTTTTTTCAGAAACAAGTCTGATTTGACCCCGGTGTGTTTTGCTACCCTGTGGGTAGGTTGGGAAAACAGTGTTCGAAGGACTGATCTCTTCCATTCGATGCTTGGTGCTTGGTACCTGTTTAGATAGCCGCAGAGTCTCAGCTGTATGAATGCCATCTCGCTATGCAGCCACACTTGACTGGTCTGAAGAAGACTACTTTCTTCCTCGTTCATAGATTAGGAACAATTCAAGAAAAATCTGCCAAACTAAAATCTGGAATTGGCACAACTTCCTTTTAAGAAATTTCAGGAATATGTGATTCTGTAAGTAACAGGGGGGCAAACAGTTGTTTTGGTCGGTTCTTTTTAATTGCTGTTTTGGCTGATTCTGAAAGGTGTGTTAATTCTGTGGATAGCCTTATGCTGGCGTGTGTGCGAAGCCTTCAGGAGAGAGATGGCTTCCAGTGAGCTGTGTTGTACTGCAGAATATGTTGAGGTGGCACATGACTGCACAACTAAGTAGATTTACCTTTTATTTCCCTGACATTTTCTTTCACTGAAAGTAGAGTTATTTTATCACCAAACTTTGCTGATAACTGTAAGTTATGTTACCTTCCGGTTGAACAGGGATTTTTTTGAAGAAAGAATGTTCAAGAAGGACATTGAAGTGCTTGAGTGTGTTCAGAGAAGGGCAATGAAGGTGATGAAGAGTTTAGAGAGCAGGTCTTACAAGGAGTGGCTGAGGGACCTGGGAGTGTGTAGCCTGGAGAAAAGGACGCTCAGGGGAGACCTTATCATTCTCTACAACTCCCTGACAGGAGATAGTAGCGAGGTGGGGAACGGTCTCTTCTCCCATGTAGTAAGTGACAGGACAAGAGGAAACAGCCTCAAGTTGCACCAGGGGAGATTTAGGTTGGATATTAGAAAAAATTTCTTAACGGAAAGGTTTGTCAAGCATTGGAACAGGCTGCCCAGGGTGATGGTGAGGTCCCGATCCCTGGAGGGTTTAAAGGATGGTGGTGCTAAGGGACCCTGACAGTACAGGGTGAACAGTTGGACTCAATGATCTTAAAGGTCTCTTCCAATGAAAAGATTCTCTGATTCTGTGTTTGCTGGCTCATAGGAAACCTCAATGGGGCTGGCGGGGAGCGTAGGATTTCCTGGGCACCACAACAGTGATACTGAACCTGCATGATTCAAGTGACAGAGAGTGCTGAGGAGCTGATGCTTGTTTTGAGCCTAAGATCAAACAGAAGTGGAGGCATTACCTCTAAGATGACAGAAACAAATTTGCGTTTCTAGAGTTAGAACAGTAATGCTTCATAAGGGGGAGGAAGGGGAAGCAGGGGAGTTGGTTTTCTTTCTTTCTAGCTCTCCCAGCTAACAGTGTTGCTGTTGAGAAGAACGTGGTATGTGTCCTTACAGAAGCTGGTTTTCCTCAGTCCTTTCAAACAATATTGATTTTTTTTCAGAATGCAAATGAAAGTGGTTCTTGTGCATTAATTTCCTGTCTGATTACAGGGAAGGAATGTACACAAGCCAGCATTAAAAGCAAGCTCATTTTTGCAGAATCTTTCAGCCAGCATAGCCATAATTTAGATTAAGTGGAGACATCTTGCTTTTGAGAGGTAGCCCATTCCACAAGAGGGTGGAGTCGAGCTTTGCTTTTATTCTGGCATAAATTTTGCTTCCGTACACTTAGGTTCTCTCCTGCATTCCTGATGTCCAGCTTGTGATAACTCTGTGCATTAGCCTTTCAGAAATGACGATGGTTGTTGAACAGTGTGCTAACCTTCAAGAGTTCTCAGTTCTGCTTTTGGCCTTCATCTGTTCTCTGGGGACGGTGGAATATTATCACTTTATTTTGACTACAAATAATAGATTTTATTTGCAAGTTTACATGTGGATAGCCATAGAGAGTGGTGAAGAGGATCCTGAACTCTTCCACTGTGACAAAATATTTATGATATTGGGTCACCAATACTGTGTTAGAAACTTATGCCCATAATATGCATAAACCATTGTATAAAGTTTCACATTTTTGCTGGCAGTATTTTGTTGCGATTCTCAGCCTTTTTGGCATATCAATAGTATGGGTTTGAGGGTTGATGAAATGCCTAACGGTGCCCTCCAAATAGATGATTTTCATTTGCTGTCTATGCTTTTCCCAGGTGAGGGATTGGTGCTTTAATCAGCCCCAGAAATAGATGAGGCTGGATAGTACAGAATGCCTCAGCTCTGATGGTAGCTGTGATGCGAAGGAGTTGCCATATGGTTTTCGCAAACACAGAGACAGCATCCGCGCTCAAGTAACACATTTCAGCAGTGCCGTGTAACTCCAGTAGCACATTGCTGATGAACGAAGAGAAGAGCCTTTAATGCAGAATGTAGAATTTTATTGTTACTTGGCTTGGAAAAAAATCTCTGTGCTATATATTGTAAGAACACATAGAAGTATCATCCTCTAATAAGTTGAGAAGAGCAAGAGAACCTTGATGGTCCTGGCACTGAACTGTGGTGCCAAAAGAGCACCAGGACTGTGATGACCAAAAGTCTGAGGGGTTTCTTTGCTTCTGTGCAGCAGTAGCTTAAGAATTGGGATGGGGTTTTCCTAGCAGTTTGCAGTGTATAGTCTTTCTGGTTTTTAAAGCAACTCCATATATGGGGTTATATGTATATATATGTATAGCACTATTTTATATATTTTATATACATATATGTATATATTCCATATACATATTCCAATATATGTATATATTCCATATACATATATGTATATATATGTATATCACTATTTCATGGATCAAAGGGTATTAAGATACCACTTTTGAGAGAATAAGTTAGTTTTTCAAACAGCAGCATGAAAATTGAAAATGTCGATTTTATTTTCAAATAGCTTCTTCCCTGAGTGGGAACAAAGACTCTATCTACAGCCTTGCAATGAATCAAATGGGAACAGTTATTGTATCAGGGTCCACTGAAAAGGTAAGCGACGCTCTGGCACGGCTCATTCCACTTCAAAGTTTACTGCAAATAGCCACTTTTATTCCGTTTCAATGTCATGCCTGTAGCAGCTTTTGTGTTTTCAGTAGTGAGGGTAGACACTTCTTTTAAGTGCGAGTATAAGCATAGGGTACAAATTCCTGCCTCGGTCTGAAGATGTGTGTATGTGCATATGGCTTTAATACACAGATGAGGCAATCACATCATCTGGTGTAACCGTTTATCAGAGGTCATCACGTTTCAACACAAGAGCTCTGATTTTGGGGGCACGTTACTCAGATGATTACAAAAACTGAAGCAGTTGCCACACTTAAGAAAGAACTGGTGCCAGCAATTTGTAAGACCCCTGGCAGGAGGTAGGAAATGAAGTGAGCTAATGAAGCTCAAGTGTTCCCAAGGGACAGCCTGTGCTCTTTGTTGTAAAGGAAGAGGAGATACTCTAAAGTCCCCCATGAGTTGTTTTTCTACCTACTCTAAGCTTGAGAGAATTTTATTTCCAAGTCAATATGAAAATGGAAAACCAGACAGATACAGCAGAGAAGCATCCAAGAGGATTCTCAGAATCTTTTTTTAAAGCCCATGTCACACTATTGTCTTTCTAGTCACTTCCATTCTTTAATTTCTTAAGAAGACATAAAAAGCCAGTAGAAATTAAATTAAATCAGGTTAAGAAAATCACATCTGATTATTAGAGGTGTAGAAGATCCAGTTATGCCTGTCTTGTTCCCATGAAATATGTTTGGTGATGGATGTCTGTGTGATTGGAATAAGGGTCAGTTTATTCATAAACACTTAATTTTCTGTAGAGAAAATGCACTAGTGTGAAGAATGGTGTTAATGCCAGTTATCCAATATCTGTGCAGGTTCTAAGGGTGTGGGATCCAAGAACTTGTGCAAAACTAATGAAGCTCAAAGGGCACACGGACAACGTAAAAGCTTTGTTGTTGAACAGAGATGGCACCCAGGTACGTGCTTTAACTTGAGACAAAGGTATTTTACAGAATGCAGAGACGTCATTAGTCTTCTTCAATATAATTATTTTATGTCATAGGTTACAGAAAGTAGCTGAACAAGTATTTTACAGATACTTGGTGCACAGGTCCATCTAGGTATGGAGGGGGTGGTTTACATCAAAGTCTGGAAATTGTGACTGGAGTCATTAACTGCCAGTCTTCATTTAGCACTGTCTTAATAGGAAAATATAACCATTAGGATTACAAAAGCTTTTTATGGAAAAAATGATTTTAAAAGACTTAAATATCTGCTTGATTTAAGTGTGATGGTTGTTGCTCAGTGTCTTTCAGGCAGCTCTGATGGGACTATCCGCCTGTGGTCCCTTGGGCAGCAGAGATGCATAGCCACATACCGAGTCCACGATGAAGGTGTTTGGGCTCTGCAGGTCAATGAAGCCTTCACTCATGTTTATTCAGGAGGAAGAGACAGGAAGATTTATTGTACAGATTTACGAAATCCTGATATCCGTGTGCTGATCTGTGAAGAAAAGGCACCAGTTCTTAAGGTAATTGAGTTTTAAGGTGATTCAAAGTATCACAGAGTGGCTGAGGTTGGAGGTGACCTCTGAAAGTCATCTGGTCCATCCCCTGCTGCTCAGGCAGGGCCACCTAGAGCTGTTGCCCAGGACCATGTCCAGATGGCTTTTGAGTGTCTTCAAGGATGGAGACTCCACAACCCCTCTGGGCAACCCGTGCCGGCCCTTGGTCACCCTCACAGTGTAAAAGTGTACTTTTGTGAAATGTCATCTAAGGAAATAGTGGCTTGAGATAAAAGATGATAGAAGAGTGTGTGTTGGGTAACGAGTGTTTACTGCACCACACCTTGAGTACGTTGGCTTTTTCTCCTGATTTACATCGGAAACTTAATTGTCCAAAGAAGATAAATACCTGGCAGCTACTTAAAATAGGCAAATTCAAATATTAC
>NW_010424170.1:363-14368 GCF_000710305.1 Buceros rhinoceros silvestris | reverse complement strand
GCAGGAAGAGTTGTTTTTACCAGTCTAGAAGAGTTTTAAGAAACGAACGTGGCGTTGCCAAGGCTTTAGACAAAAATGGATGTGTCTTAGCTGCAATATCTGTGCCCAGAACTGTGCTGGAATATGTGGCATACTCATGGGAACCAGGACTAAAATTTGTTGGGGTTTTTCTGGAACACTTAAATAACTGGAGAGAACTTCATGCACGAGTCTCAGTTTTTTTGAAGAGGCCACTTTTGGGGGGTTTTTTGCTGGCTGTCACAGCTGCAGGTGACGTGACCTTGGAACGTGTAGGTGTAGAAGGAGTGTGTGAGTCAGACAGATACCAGTGTATAAGCAATGTGCCTTTCCTTGTGAGTGAACTCTGGCTTCGTATGTTCTGATAAAATCTTGGATGTATTAAAGTCCTTTTGAAAAAATCAGAATCTGAGAATTTTTAGTTAAAAACAGGAAACAAAAGCTGTGGTCAGCTGTACAAATGTCTGAAGGGGACTTTAATATCTGAGCTACAGTGATTTATTACTGTCCAAGAAACATAACAGCAGAGTCAAATGTATAAAGTTCTGCTTTTTAATTAGTCCAGAACTTCTTCGTTCTCTTTTTAACCATGGGAAGTATCTGAATGCAAAGTGATACAGGAAATACTGTTCTTATCAAACTTTCCATTAGACAAGGTTGTGTCACGCTAGAAGCAGCTTTAAATGCTGGGTGTTTGACATTGCATCTACTGTTGTCCATGTCCAGAATTTATCTGTTGAATATTTGAAGCAATTTCAAGTTGCAAAAATTGCAGCTTAGTTATTTTTCATTTAAATTTGTATTTCTTTAGTAAACTGGCAGTAGTGCTCTTTCTGAGATGCATCCAGTACGGGAGCAGCTCTGCCCCAAGCAAATATTAATTGAACAAAAGACAATGAAGTGCAGCATGCCTGAAAGTGTCTGTGGTTTCATTATTTAGATGGAGCTTGATAGATCAGCTGATCCTCCTCCAGCACTTTGGGTTGCAACAACTAAATCCTCGGTGAATAAATGGGTAAGTGATACATTTTACACTCTGAATTCTATTAAGTAGTCATGGAATTTGCTGTCTTGGCTCGGGAACTTGCTTGCAATTTGCCTCTGACTTGCTTTGGTCTGGAAGCTTTCCTTAAAGAGCTTATAAAATGCTGATATTGAAATTGGTGAAAAGGCATTAAGCTTTGAAGTACTTCCTTTGCTCTCTATTTCTGCTGCTTTTAGAAATAAATTATCTTACTCAGAGCTGGACAGTTAACATCTAAACAGCAGCATGAACTGGCAGTTGTTGCTCAGAGATAAAAGTAAAGCTTATAGATTATGAATATTATTTTGTTTGTTTCTTTAGACTTTGAAGGGAATTCATAATTTTAGAACATCTGGAGATTATGATAACGATTGTACCAATCCTATTCCACCTCTGTGTACACAGCCTGACCAAGTTATAAAAGGTAAACAGCTGTTTTCCAGAGAACCTCCTAAAAGCTATTATCACTAGCAGCAATGGTAAGACTGTCTCAGGTTTTTAGATTATTGATAGTCTGTTTTCGACTGAAAACAAAGAACAATCACAGGTGTTGTGTTAGACAGATTAATTTAATGTAATATTAGGAGAAAAATCACTGTAGTGACCTTATTTCTTGTTTGTTTGCCAGGGGGTGCTAGTATTATTCAGTGCCACATTCTTAATGACAAGAGACACATATTAACCAAAGACACAAATAATAATGTGGCGTACTGGGATGTCTTGAAGGTAAGTATGTAATTTCAAATTAATTGTCTACTGTTGGATGGTTAATTATTTTGTACTTTTTAAAACTTTTTTTTAATGCACGAGATTCCTGTGGTAAAAAGGAAGTCATCTTTCTGACCCAAAACATAACGCAAAGGTTGCATTTTGGATGGGGAGGGGACATTTCTCAGCTTTTCTGCATGTTTGCACAGCGTGGGGCTAACATCTTCACTCATCTGAAATTCAAACCCCTGAATTCGCTCCTGAGAACAGCAGTGTTTGTTTTGTTTGGGTTTGGTCTCAAAGAGGGCTCATAGAGGCCCGTGGGCACGTCTGCCCAGTGCTGTGTGGGTTAGCATGAGAAAACTTAGCCTGTGCATCAGGTCCTGCTGCAACCCCGTGGATCCCAAGTGAGTGGCTGACTAGTGGACTGTGGATTATTTGGAGAGTGTCCCTTGTTAGTTAGCAAGATAGCAGGCAGGAGGGCAGGACTGGAAGGGAAGTCCTCAGGAGGAAGCGTGCCTCCCACCTAGTGTTCCTTGCTCCTCTGAGACGAGAGAGACTTGGCGTGGCATTTCTTTATCGTGCTTTATCCACTGACTGATCAGAGGAGAGGGAAAAGAGTGCAGGGAGGAAGGACTGGAATCCCAGATCAGGCTGATGGTCAGCAATTTCTTCTCTTGTAAAATCCTGTTTGAAATTCTAAATCTCTTCCTCCTGAAGCATGCAGTGCTCCAGCCAAGATTCAGTACCGCAGTAGAGCACGCTCAGCAGCCTCACTGAGTTGTCAGTGAGGAAGAAGGGAATGAAATCAGAGAATGTACATTGGTACTAAAAAATACCTAGATGACTTTTGTGGAAAAATGAATAGCTTTTCTTTCTTTCACGGTGGTATATGTTTAAGTGCAGTGCTGGATCTCAGGACCAGAGTCAAATGCTAATGTTAGTTTGTACCTTCGTTCAATTCTTTCTCTCTTTTGTTAGTAAGGGTTTCAGAAGCACCTCTTAGATACGTTTAAATACGTTTTCACTTCAGAGGTGGGGTTACTCGCCAGGTCAAAGTGTCATCTGTCAAAGCTGAGAATCTTTATTGAGGGTGCTGGGAAAGCAGAGGGAGGTTTTGTTGCCAAAGACCCTTCAATCTTTTCTTCCTGTAACTCTTTCTGGATTTTGAGGAAATACGTCTTGCAAGGTTACAATGCTTGGAGTCAGCCTAAAGCACGTGTTTTAGGCTTCAGGGTGACTCTGCAAGTGGATTAGGAGAGTTTGGATGTCAACAGACTTACTTGAGGAACTTTAAAATTAAAAATATAAAATAAAACAGATAAATTAAAACAGGAAAAAAGAATCCGCACAGAAATTCACCCACCGCTGTTCCCACTGCAGTAGTTGAGCTGAATTTGTGGCTAGATTTGCAACCAATATTGGTGTTTGATTGACAGTTGTACTGAACTATTGGTACTAATGGTAAGAAGAATGGCAGAGGATGCTGGAAGACAGTTGCCTACTCAGTGGTAGGGGAAAATGGTTTTTATTAATGCGAAGTAATACTTCCATACCTTTCCACTGGCCTGATGCCACTACCTCAGAAATAAATAATAAAATAAATAAAAATCACTTACCACACAAACTGTTACTAAGTTTTTGGAGAAGATTTGAACCTTTACCTTGTGTGTTTCAGGACTGCAGTGCTCATGGGGGAATCATAAGTCATAATCATTCCAGGTGTGTGGGAAAGTCAAGTCAAAGATTTGAGGTTTTGATACAACTCTATACTCAGAATTTTAAACCTCATGTATTTCTTTTGGTGTACAGGCGTGTAAAGTTGAAGACCTTGGGAAAGTAGACTTTGAAGAAGAAATTAAGAAGAGATTTAAAATGGTGTATGTGCCAAACTGGTTCTCAGTAGACTTGAAGACTGGGGTGAGACACAACTCCTAAATCTGTTGTTCTAATGTCAGATTTCATATGCTTTCATATACTCCCTGTTCACAAAGGTTTTAGCGTGTTACAGGTTTTGAAAAACAATCATCATTTATCTGATGGGTCAGTTTTATTTTGAAACTAACCACCAAATTATACCTCAGTGTCTCTTCATAATCTGAGTTTTTTTCTCGTGGTCTGGTGAGTCTAAATCCACCCATACCAGCTGTGAATCCTTACAGTCTGGTGAACAAAGGGTGCTGTCGTGCATTTAGGAATTATTTGGTTTGTATTCCCAGCTAAGGATGAACAAAATAGATTTATGGACTTGTCTGATACAAAACAACTATTGCATTCCTCTTCCTGGTGCTCTTCTTCCCACAGATGTTGACAATTACGCTGGATGAAAGTGACTGCTTTGCAGCCTGGGTTTCAGCAAAGGATGCCGGGTTTAGCAGCCCAGATGGTTCTGATCCAAAATGTAAGTTTTAACTAATATTAGTGGTTTATTGCCACGACAAAGAATAAAATCCAGTATTGATGTTTCAGAGTATTCCAGTGCCACATATGTCAGTAGCTGGTTGGATTTCAGGGCAGAGAACTCTCCAGTGACAATGCTTGCCTTTTTCTGAAACATTTCAGTCATGTTCAGGGTTTCATTTAACTTGGTGTTAAACCTTCAAGAAGCAAAAGGGAAAAAGTAATATTCCTGAACTTGGAACGATTACCTAATGCAGAGAAGGTTATCGCGTGTGAGTGATCCAACGGTGGTGATTCTAAAAGCCGCTTTTCCTGAAAAGTTGCAATGTGTGGCTCTGAGATTGTGATAAGCAGCTTTCTGTGCCTAAAAATATTTCGTTTGGGGAACAGAAGTACCCAGACTTTCGGGAAAGTTTTCAGCCATGGATCCAATGTAGAATATTACGATGCCAGCGGTTTTTGCATAACCGAAGTTCTACCTCCCTCTGTCTTGACAGTAAACCTGGGAGGGCTGCTGCTACAAGCACTTCTGGAGTATTGGCCTAGAACACACATCAATCCCATGGACGAAGAAGAAAACGAAATAAATCATGGTGGGTATTTTAACATTTTCCCTTTTTTGGATTTGTTCTTACATTATGTTTGTTGATATTTCTGTTTGTTTGACAGATAGAGCCAGACTCGCTCTCCTTGCTGTCTGTGTATGCATTATAGACTCTTTTTTATGTAATGCTTTTAAATTTGCTTTACACCAAAATTTGCAGGGTAGCTTTCTTCTTCTGAAAGTATCAGCATCTTCAGACCTCTAGTCCATAAAAAAATTAGGTGAATAGATGATTCTGAGTTACAGAAACATGATGCCTTGACAAGTAGCAGCTACTGGCAAAACTAAGGCTTGACTTGAACAGCCTAGATAATGACAGCGAAGAGCAGAAGGTCAGTTATTTAATGTTAGCCAGTGTTCTCTTGAATATTCCAATATTCACAATATTCCAGTTTGTTTCCAGGTATTATGAACGATATAAGATAAAGATCTATTGGAAAAAATATATTCAGTGACTCTTAGAATAATGTGTGGGGTAGGTCTATACAAAACCATCTGAGAGTGGTGTGTTAAAGTAACAGTGCTGAGTCCAATCTGGCATGAGACAGAAAGCACAGCTATATAAAACGTGAGACAGTGGCGGAATTTGGCAGAGTAAGAGACTCTGAAACTGCTAAGTTTGTAGATTATTTTGAGATGAAATCAACCCAGATGAGGGCTGACTGGAAACAGAAATCACTGTCTACAGATAATGCAATAAAGAAAACTCTAAGTTCAGCAATATCTTTCCATTTTGTGACAAAGATTGTGCCAAGAGCTACTTTCTTCTTCAAAAATGACCTCCATGGAGGGTTACAGCGCTTGGCAGGCTTCCCTCGATGAAGTTGCTGATTCCATACATTTGTGTGTTGGCACCCTACAGCCTGTGAGCCAGTGTATGAGAAGTGTAACTCCGGCTTTTGTGTTGCTGGAACACTGATGCTGCACTATTTATTTCCGTGAATAGGTGTGGGTTAGTGGGATGTTCAGTCACGACAGCATCAGTCTTCATTCTCCCTTTCAAAAGCAACGATTAAGAACGGAACAGTCACTTAAGATAAAGTGTACCTGTTGGGCACTGGAATTTGTGTAGAGAGACAAGAACTTAAACGTACACACATATATACGTATGTATGTGCAGTACTGTGCCTCTCAGTTGTTAGCAGAACTGTTACGAAGAAATCTTTCAAACTAGGATTTCTTGCCCTATGTGTGGTGCTGGTCAGAAAGCGAAGGAACTGGTCATCTCAAGACGACACCAGTTAAATTTCTCATGTTTCTTGAATTCACCATCATGTTCAAATACAGTAATTAGATGTAATTAAGATCATCCTTCTGAAGAAGAAGGAAGGAATCCAAATACTTCTGTGTTGTTTCACAGTATCTGACTGACTAGAGGCTGCACGGCTCAAGGGGTGCATAAATAATCTGATTTTTCCTGAGTCTTCCCCTATCCATCCGATGTGGAATCGGGTTCCTCGGTGCTTGAAGGCCATACTGCTATAACTAGCTATAAAAAAACAAAAGGAATTTAGAATGCAGTAACTTCATGGGAGTTACTAGCACACTATCTTGACATCTGGCAAATCCAGGTAGAAGAGCAAAGCTGACATCCTTCAGAGTTCTGTAGTTCAGTGTCGAGGGGGAAAATAATCTTGTGTCAGCAAAATCTCTTTAGTTCATTTCTCATGTTCGTATTGTTCAGTGTGGCAAATCCCCAGAATCCTGTGAAGTAACTGGAGAAAACTAGTCATCAGGCTTTGGCTCATGGGCTCTGTTTCTCTTTTTTCAAAGGCTTTTGAACCAGGCCTTCCGTGAACCTGTGCTGATGGAGTTACTCCTTGGTGCTCCTGTTAATGTATTTGTTCTGTGATGGAAATGGGCATTTTCTTGGGATTTTTATGAAGCTTATGATTGTTTTAATTCATGAACTCCATCACCTGTAGGAGGAAAAAACTCGCTGGTCGATGAATACCCAGTTCTGAGGCCTCGGGCAGTCTTACGGTTGTATTTTTTCCAACAGTGAATGGTGAGCAGGAGAACAGAGTCCAGAAAGGAAATGGATACTTCCAAGTGCCACCACATACACCAGTTATTTTTGGTGAGGCTGGAGGACGTACTTTGTTCAGGTACAAAAACTCAAGAGTCAATTGTATGTCAGAGCTTTGAGATATTTCTACGTGCCCTCTTCCTGCAAACCGATTAACTCAACTTTGGTTTAGACCAAAATTGTGCTACTTTAGATTCTCGTAGAACCTCTCTGAGTCTGTTGTGCTGGTCCTTGAGCATTAATGACTCAGGAGATCCTACTCCCTACAGAGTTGGGTTCTGCTCCCAAAATTACAGTTGATGACCCGTGAGAAGGCCCTAAACTCTGGCAGGCAGGAGCACAGGTTCTGTATCCTGATGTGTGTGTACTGATGACCCTTCTATTTCTGTTCATTCCTCGTTGAAAAGCCTGGGATGTATATGTCAAAGACAGTTTAATAGTGCTGTGAAACAAAGGCCAAGCTTTCAAATCCTGTGAAGCATTTAGTATTTATGAATATAGTGGATTCTAAATTTCAGGGATGGGAATGTTTGATTTGTTGTTTTTGTTTCTCAAGCTGAATAGACCCTGTATAGAACTGTATAACTTCCATCCATTAATTGGTCAGTAAAATAGGGTAAGCTTTTCCAGCTTTGAAAACTGATAATTTTTTTCTGCAGTATCAGTGTAGTAGATGGAGCTTAATATTTGCATCCATTCTGTACTGGTGGATCTTGGGTCTTACACAGCTTGTTCTCAAGAGAACACCGAAAAGACACCACTGGAGTGGTGACAATAAGCAAGTGGAGTCCAATAAGCAAGCTGTGCTTATTGGACTTAACAGGTTGCAGGGCTCTGACAAAATATGTAACTGGAACTTGTAAAATTACACGTGGCTTTGTTTCACCACTGTATGTGTGCATTCCTAAACATTGGGTTTATTCTTTCCATTCGGTGAGGGCTTAGGAGACACTTGACGTGCAAAGCTCGCGGTTTCCAAGCAGAAAAGAGCTGCTTTATGCCAGGTGCCTTTCCCCTTCTCCTGACAGTTTTGTGCTTCAGCACACAAACACAGACGATCCACAGGCAGAGTAGCGTTTTAAGTGTCTCTGTGCCACAGCCTATTGTCTCTGGAAATACTTCTCCCCGTTTCTGCTCTGGGCATCTGTCTTCTTTCTGCAGCTGCTTTTCGGTCACTACGGAAAAGACGAGATCACTTCCCTGCTAAGTCTGATGCGAAGCCTGTTTCAAGGGCAGCTCCCCTCCTGAAAGCTTTCGATGCGCGTTGCAATCATTGTTTTTCATTGACAAAAGTTATTTCTGTGTGTCTCAGATTGTTATGTCGGGATTCGGGTGGTGAAACTGAATCCATGCTTCTTAACGAAACTGTGCCGCAATGGGTAATCGACATCACTGTGGATGTGAGTATCACCTGCAGAGGTTTGATTTTTTTTGTTGGGTTTTTTTTTTTTAGGGTAAACTACAAGTTTTTTAACTGTACGGGGTCTGAAATTACATTTTAAATTTTTGTTGTGTTTGTATTTAAGATAAGTGGTCTCTAGGTCTGTATTCAAGACCCTTTCAGATTCAGCTCAGTTTTTTATGCGTCCAGTTAAGGGATTTTTTGCTCACTTCCTTTTGACAGAAAGTCTTAGCAAAAGACTTCCCCAATGTGCATAGTTGGAATACTTTTCAAGTGAGGAGCTTGGGAATGAAGATCCTTTTTCATATTGCTGCAGTCTTTTGATAGTGTCTAATTTCCTTTGAAATAAATGATAATTTCCGTTCAAAAGCTGGACGGTATGTGCATCATCTAGCTTGAACCGTCTCAGGAGCATGAGTAATTTGGAAGCTGGCTGTGGTGGTGGTGTTGATTAGGAATCTCTCTTGGTTTTTTGATAATTAGGAGCTGAATATACTTCCTATACCAGCTGGTGGAGATGGGAGCTGGTAACAGTTCATCCTAAATTAACACTTTTCAAAATTTGTTTCCTTCTAGAAAAATATGCCCAAATTCAATAAGATTCCCTTCTACCTCCAGCCTCATTCGTCATCGGGGGCAAAAACTCTAAAAAAGTAAGTCATGCGTATTTGACTCTCCAATCTGCAGAAAGAGAATGGCAAGCTCAAAAAATACCTCACCCAGTTTGTGCTTGAGATGAATTGTGCTTGATGACTTTGTAGACGTTTCTAAGAAGTTTCCAAGAACCAGCTGCTGAAATTAGGGTTTCTGTCTTTTGTGGCATTTAACCAGAAGACAGGGGATCGTACAGATTGTACAGAGGCTGTTCAGGACTGCAGGTTTATGTTAGTCTCCTATTGCTAAGGGTGATGAATATCAGCTTCTCAAAAGGAAAAGGTACAACAGCCGGCAGCGGGGAGCGCAGGATAGTCTGCCTGTCACATCAGCTGTCGCTCGGAGCTGTGCAGGGTAGAAGCCAGAGCAGGCCCTGAGGGACGAAGCTGCTGTGCCTGCCATTAATATGCCACCATTTCCAGTATTTCCCACAAATGCCTAGTTCCTCTCCAAGTCTTTTTGAATTCTTTACAACAGAGACAATATGTGGAAGAGGCACTTCAAAGGCTTTTCGTGTGCTTTGTGGAAAACTTGCTGCTGCTTATGGCTTTCAAATGCCCTGCTGTTAATGCAGCAGGGGAATGAACCGCCTGTTCGGACTTGCTTCCCTTCTTCTTCCACAGCCTCTGCCCTTCTCTTACTAGTCCCTTTTCTACTGAAGGAATAAGGGTTCTGTACAATGCTCTTATTAATTCGGTCTTTTGAATATCTTCCCACTTTTCTGAGTCCCTTTTGCTGTGTGGATCTTTGGATAAATCACTGTTACGATCATGGTGTTCTGTGTGGTCCTGATAACAGACTATTAAAGAAGAGCTTGTCTGTGTCCTTGCACAGTTTGCTACAGATTAGGGTATTGTGAAAGCAAGAAATACAGTTTCTCAAGTTTTTTCCTGCCAAACTTCCCTTACCTTATATAGAGACCGACTGTCAGCTAGTGATATGCTTCAGGTGAGAAAAGTGATGGAACATGTGTATGAGAAAATCATTAACTTGGATAATGAGTCCCAGACAACGAGCTCTTCCAATAACGAAAAAGCAGGAGAACAAGAAAAAGAGGAGGACATCGCCGTGCTAGCAGAGGAGAAGATTGAACTTCTGTGCCAGGACCAGGTCAGTTACTGAGGCCGTTTAGCCTGTGAACAAATCCAGTGTCCAGCAATGACTCGGTTGTGAATTTCTGAATTCTGGGCTTGAAATATGCTATAGATTATCTGTTACCTTTAAAATGAAGTGAATGCTTTGACATCATGTTAACTTACTGCTGACACAAGCTCAGGCAGCTGCAGATAGCCGGACCATGGAATTTATGTAGTGTGCCAGTTCCATTTGGTCTTTAAACCTGCAAGCCTTTATACTTGCTCAACAAATGAGCTTCACACCATTCCAGAGAGTTCCATTCCTAGCAGCTTTGGAAAGTTTTGAATTCTACATTTCTAGCAGAGTTGGAAATTTTTTGAAAATCATTAATTGTCTATTAGGTGTCATAAGTGCCTGAGGACTGCGTACTGAGGAGGTGGTGGATGTACTGTGAAGTTACCTGTTACATTGCTAAAACCTTCCAGTGATGTGTCAGTTACCGGCTCGTTTAAAAATCTGAGCCTTTGCGTGGTCCGTCTTTGATGCCCGTTCACCCGTACGCACAAACCAGAGTGGTTGATCTCTGAACTTCTGACAATGCAGCAGATTTGTGGAATAAAAGATGCGCTTTTGCTGTGTAGGTTTTGGATCCGAATATGGACCTTCGAACGGTAAAGCACTTCATCTGGAAGAGTGGTGGTGATCTGACGCTTCACTATCGCCAGAAATCAACGTGAAGGGAGCGGTGGACCCCCGTGGTGACTTATTTACTTGACCATACCGTACTGGTTCCAAGAGTAGTACTATAGAAGCCCACTGAACCCCTAAGGTAGATGAGACTTCTAATGACTCGGTATGGACGGAAAGTATACATTTAACTGAGGTGACTAATAGATCTGTAATATAGAGGAAAAAAATCTGTATGACTTAAACTAAAGTCTGTCCTAGTCTCAGCCAATGAGATGGGGAGTCCCTGAGTGGTTTGTGTTGTGTGAGGTGTACAGAGAATGGATGATCACCCAGTGCAGACTTCCGCTTCCTCCTTTTTGCTTTTGTTTTTCCAGAACATAATATCCTCATCTGCTCGTGCTCGGTAGGAAACCGTAGCGGTTGCTGTGTTCACGATGTAGTTCAGAACCGCACACAAAGTGTTGTTAGTACATTCCATTCGCAACGTTCCTACGATGATTCCTCACCAGTTACTCAAACATTTCTACCACTTAAAGACATTCGGAAAAGAAAACCAACAGAAAAGAGAGACGGCCCACTTGACAGAATCAGCCCATTGAATTGCAGGCGAAGGGTTAACGTTAGGACTGGTTTAACACTGCAGCGTGATCGTTGCCTGGAGCCCTGTGGCCGCAGAGTAAGAACACGAGCTGGGTGTTGTGGCAGGGTCAGCCTGGTGGCACCGTGACAGAGTGAAGAAGCTTTGCAGCAGTGAAGGAGGTTTTGGCGGGTGGTTTTTAAACACACGTGACTCCTGCCTGCGCTGCGTTCTACAGACACACTAGTCTCATTTTTGGTAACTGTGCTCCAAAACTTCGTGACTTTTTGTTAAAACTTCAGACCATTTTGAAAATAGCTTCCTCTGTTAAACTTTAGACACTTCTCAGCAGGTTCATATTCATGGTCTAAAAATACTTCTTCTTTTCCCAAGTTTTATATGCAGTTGTTCTTTTGTTAGAGATTTACGCGGATCTGCTTTTCACTGTTATTTCTAAAACTCTGTGACTGTCACAGACTCATGGTCTTTTATAGAGTGTAACGTATTGGGGGGAGGGGGTATAGACATTTCAGCTTTCCGTGGGGACATGGGGGGCTGTCCCAGAACATCCTGTGTAGCCAGAACAAATTACAAGTCCTCTTAAAGAAATTGTGTCAGGGTGACTCTTGGCTGAAGCAGAAGCACAAGTGCCTTCCCAGGGCAGTGTATCACTCGAGTTTCTTCAGGAGATGTGCTCTTGCCCCACCTATATCTTGCTATCAAGATGTAGGTTGAGACCTAAAGAAATTCCCAATAAATTATATTGCTGGGATTGTACTGGTGAAACAGAAAGTGAAATATTTTTCATGGTATTTTTTTTTTGACCATGTCATCAAATCGTGACCTTCCGCACTAACCGAGCTCAGCAAACTCACTGCTTCAACGCAGCCAGGGTGCAGAACGGAGCTGGCATGGCTGTTCCCTTGTCTCCTGAGCCAGTTTCAGTTTTCAATCCCCGTTTCTGCGTACACCCACTTTGACACAGTTGTGCTATAACCGCACATTTTTAGCGATATTTGTGAATTAAATGGTTAAACAGAACTGTAACTTTTCTTGACAGATTGTCCTGACTTCTATTTATTAACAGCGAGTTCCGCGGGGCGCTCTTTGGGTTCGGGGTTTTTCCTCTGGTTGTCTTGCTGTCCGGATGTGTACGCTGGAATTGCTCCCAGGCGTTTTGTTTGAAATCAGCCGAGGTTGCAATTTTCCTTCTTTTCTTTCTAACCATCCCCACACGCAGTTTCACAGAAGAGTCTGCAATGCCAGAAGGGTAAATGATGTTTCACTGTTGTATAGAATAAAAGGCTTTAGTTAAAATATTTTCCAGTTGTTTCGTGTGTTGGATCAACGATGCAGTTTCAGAGCTCGGACGCTGCCGTTCACAGCGCTTTGAAGCCTCAGATAATGGAATGGCTGCAGAAAGAGCAGGGCCTGAACAAAACCCCTCAAAGATGGTCCTGGTTTATGGCTGGATAGAAGAATTTAGCAGCCATTCGAGCCTTCAAGTACAAGCTCTGAGGTACCGTTGAGGGAGAGAAAGTGCTCGAGTCATGCTGTTCGTGTGGATGGTGTCTGCTTTTGTGCTGTGAAAATATTTTGTGCTACCACCACTGTATTACCCGAGACAAGACAGCCCTGCCACCGCTGACTGGTGCTGGTTGGCAGTGAGTTTTCTGGGTGTGGAAAGGCTGTAGCCCCAGAAGAGACACACAGGAAGCCAAGACTGGGTTTCCTGATGCTGAAGAAAATGCCAGTACGGAATACTCAAAGCACTGGCCATGGGGACTGTCAATGGATCTCCTCTCAGGGAGAACATGGTCATTTGGTGACCAATTGTGCTCCCAGAGACTCCCAGCACCCGTCTTAGATGGGGTGTCAGGAGAAAGGAGGCTTTTCTGCTTCTCCCTTTTAATTTCTGTCACCTTTTCTGGAGTTGTGCTGTTCTGCAAGAGTCCTGAAAGCAAGAGCAGGAGAGGCCCTGGCCAGTGATTTGTAGAAGTGTGGTGGTTGGGTTTTTTAATTTCCAAGCTCGTAATGGAAAAGAGTTATAAATCTAGTATTTAACAGTGCAACCTGTCTCCCAGAACAACATTTCCTTTGTCTGTGACAGGCAGTTTTTCTCTGCAGGCGGGGGAGCATTGAGAGCAGCTCAGTAGCTGAGCTGAAGTGCAAGTATCCCTCTAGGAAGGGAAGAACTACTTGAAGGATTTAGCATGAGCTTGTAGAAATCCTTTAAAATAAGCCCTAGGAATGAGGTTCTACCTCATTGCCGAGTGGTGGGAAAATCAGGGACTGGGGATTTATTAGTTCGATTGTCCCATTCCATGGGCAAGGGGCAGCCAGGAGACCGACAGCGCTCTCCTTGGACAGTCTTGAGCTGAGCAGCGTGGAGAGCTGCTCAAAACATCAGTCCTGTGGTTCAGGTCGTGTGGGCATCTCTTCAACGGGTTGAACTTTAATTAAATAATGGCTCTGAAATTGCTTTTGCCATGTGTGATTTGCAGTTACAGCGAAGGGAAGTCCAGTCAGGGGGCAGCCTGGAGGAGCAGCGGCTGAATGAGAGCGGTACGGCAGAAGACAAAGGGAATCGCTGTGAAAGGTGGAAAATAAGGTCATCGCTGCCTGAACGTGGTGTTGGAACAGTTCTGCCCAGTAGCTGCTCACCTTAAAGATACTGAATACGCTTGTTCACGGTCAGGTGGAATCAGGTCAGCATCCATCCTGCTGTCAGCAGCAAGAACCCTCATTTTCTTGTTGGGATTGTGGGGGTTGGGATCATTGCTAGGAGAGGGGGATGCTGCCCAAAATCCCCAAGTAGTTTC
>NW_010424170.1:0-235 GCF_000710305.1 Buceros rhinoceros silvestris | reverse complement strand
GCTTGATCCAATGGGCTGCAGGTGGTCCTGCCCGAGGATCAACTTCACCAACTTGCTCCAGCCTTTGGGGAGTAGGTCTGAGCATCGGGGTCTGAGCAGGTTCCCCTGCCTGTGCCAGCACCCAATAGGGGAAAAGTGCCCAAAGGGGGAAAAACGCCCAAACGGAAAAAGAACTCAAACATAGGAGAAAAAAAAAGCCCCAAAATGGGAAAAAATGCCCCAGTGATGCGTGGAA
>NW_010424169.1:1843-2921 GCF_000710305.1 Buceros rhinoceros silvestris | reverse complement strand
GGAGTACTCTGCAGGTTCAAGAGAGGGCTGGGGCTATTCTATGGTTTATAAAAGGGGCTGGTGCTGCTCTGCCGGCTATAGAAGGGAGCTGGGGCTATTCTATGGGCTATAGAAGGGGCTGGGGCTGCTCTGCCTGCTATAGAAGGGAGCTGGTCCTGCTCTATGGGTATAGAGGGGTCTGGGGCTGCTCTGCCGGCTGTAGAAGGGGCTTGGGCTATTCTATGGGGGGTTGGTGGGGACCTGGCAGTGCTGGGCGAACAGGGGCACTCAAGGAGCTTAAAGGACTCTTCCAACCAAAACCGTTCTGTGGTTCAAGAGTGGATGATTAATCCCCCGCTTCAGTGGCAAATGCTGAAGAGAACTCACTCAGCTCCTCACAGCAAACACTTACATCCTTTTGCCTCTGACAGCCGACCAGCCCCACATCCATGTCTGCCGTCTTCCTCAGGTTGCTCCACGGCGTGTAGACCACATTCATGTTTTTCATCTTGCAACCTGGGCTGCAAGGGAGAAGGGAAGCCCTCCATTCTCTCCCTGCTGCAAGAGCCTCCCGAGCTCGTGGGAATGTGGCGGTTTTTCTGGTCACAAACATTCGGAGTGAGGCAAGAAAACAGAATGGAGACGTCCTTCAGTGTCACAGGGAAAGGGAAGAACACCACGACATCATTCTCTGCAGTAACATGAGCACTGTGGAGCATTAACCAGCTCCAGATTTGTCCGGCTCTGCCAGCACAGCGACTGCGGTGGAAGGGGGCCCCGAGGTGGTGTCAGAGAGGAGCCTCCCAAGCCTCTCTGGTTCCTGCAGCAATGGAAGCACAAATGAGAATGCCCGAGGTTTAAAATCCCTCTGAATGGAAACAGGAGGGGCAGCAGCTGGAAGTGACATTGGTATCGGCACAGGCTGCGGGTGAAGGGATGGTGAGGTCCGAGAAGGACTTGGGGATGCTGGTGGGGAAAAAGCTGGACATGAGCTGGCAATGTGCACTCACTGCCCAGGAGCCACCCGTGTGCTGGGCTCATCCGCAGCAGCGTGGGCAGCAGCTCGAGGGAGGGCATCCTGCCCCTCTGCTGCGCCATG
>NW_010424169.1:0-1629 GCF_000710305.1 Buceros rhinoceros silvestris | reverse complement strand
GCTGCCTGTCAGTGCTGCAAGGGGGGGTCAGAGAGCTGGGGAGGGGCTGCTCAGCAGGGGCTGTGGGGACAGGACAAGGGTGATGGTTCCACTGCCAGAGGGAGAGTCAGAGCAGAGAGAAGGAGGAACTGTTTGATGCTGAGGGTGGGGAGCCCCTGGCCCAGGTTGCCCCAAGAGGTGGGAGAAGCCCCATCCCTGGAACCACTGGAAGTCAGGTTGGCCCCTGGGGCTCCCCCCTCACCCCGGCACCGCTGCACTGCACCTTCACAGCACTGGACTCCTCCACGGTGTTTGTACGGAGCAGCTCAGCACCACGAGTGATTTGTATCCTTTTCTCACGGGTTTTCTCCCCATTTTAGCAGGGTGATGGTTCCTGGACACATGCCTGGTATCAAGCCTAAAACCAAATCGTCCTGCTGGGCCACATTCAACTTCCTGCTCCCCACAATGTTGTTTGGTAACGGAGGATGGAAATTCAGCCTCGCCGTATCAGGGGTTACCTGCACCCCGAGGCAGCCCAGCAGACTTTAATGATAGAGATGGTTTTGTGGGTGGGAATTGGTGCAGAATGGACACGGGTGGTTCTACACGGGTGAATATGAAGGTTTTGTTTGGAAACGGAGGATGGAAATTCAGCCTCGCCGTATCAGGGGTTACCTGCACCCCGAGGCAGCCCAGCAGACTTTAATGATAGAGATGGTTTTGTGGGTGGGAATTGGTGCAGAATGGACACGGGTGGTTCTACACGGGTGAATATGAAGGTTTTGCAGAGTCAGGCCCCAATTGCCTTGTGTAACTGTGTTGTGGTGCACTGTTGTGGTACACTGGGTGGCAGTATAGGCGCTCGGAAGATCGTGGGCGGTTCCTACCTTCCCATCACAGCCCGTGATCTTCCGAGCGCCTATACTGCCACCCAGTGTACCACAACAGTGCACCACAACATCACTGCAGGCAGACGTGAGCAGAAGAGGGCTTGTCCATGTGGAACCTGCATTGAGCAGAGAAGAGATGGTCTGTGCTGAAAGATTGACTTCCACCACAGGACAAAACGCCCTGAGGACAACAGAAGTAGAGGAATGTTCATGGTTAAAGCAGGGAGGGGAGTGGAAGCCTGGCATACGTGAGCAGAAGAGGGCTTGTCCATGTGGAACCTGCATTGAGCAGTGAAGAGATGGTCTGTGCTGAAAGATTGACTTCCACCACAGGACAAAACGCCCTGAGGACAACAGAAGTAGAGGAATGTTCATGGTTAAAGCAGGGAGGGGAGTGGAAGCCTCCCTCAGTAGGAGAGTGAAGAAATAAAACCACTTTTCCCCTCCACTTTCTCCCTTTTCAGTGCTCTGCTACACACAGGTAACCCTGACAGGATGGAACTGGGGTGACTGGGTCTCTTTAACCGTAAGAGAAACAACGCTGCAGCACCACTTACGTGAATGGCCATAGAGGTAAAGCCCTGCCCCACCCCAGTTTGCTGTGTTTTCACCAGCATCACCCAGTTTTAAAGCCTCTGTCCTGATCAACACTCAAGGACAGGGCAGGGGGGACTGACCTCAGGTCACCTCCTGTCCTTCCTTCCCACCTCTTTCTTTTTAACACGGAACAGGGCTTTTTCCTTCCTGCTTCAAGAAA
>NW_010424168.1:0-18562 GCF_000710305.1 Buceros rhinoceros silvestris | reverse complement strand
CTTTTGATTATTCTACTAATCGCTAGTTGTGCTTTTAGCTGTTTAGCCAGACCCTTACGGGCAGTGGCACACAAGGCCTGGATTGTTCAAAAAGAAAAAGGGGGATATCTGGAAGAATTTCTGAGGGAAAACGGACATGATGTTTTTCTCATGGCCATGAACAATCCAGGCTATGACAGGTGTGCTGATTATGAGACTAACCCAGCGTAAGCTACCCTGGGAACTGTCCTTGAAGGCCTGCCTGGAGAGAAAAACAAAATTCCTTACCAAGTGATATCAAGATGCTAAAAGTATGAGAAAAAGTGTAGGGGGGGCTGAACCTTCGTGTGCAGTGTGCGGGATTGCCAATTAACTTTTGAATGATAGCGTGTGGACAGTAGCTTCTAACCAATTAGCGTGTTTGAGTAGCCACGTGTACGTTTGCAGTGTCTATATGGATTGCCAATTAACTTTTGAGTGATAGCGCGTGGACATTAGCTTCTAACCAATTAGCATGTTTGAGTAGCCGCGTGTACGTTTGCAGTGTCTATATATATTTGCAGATTGGTTACAATAAACGGAGCACGATTCCTAACCATATTGGTGTACAATCTGTGACTCCGGGCTCTGGTTCGCAGAAGGGTCCCTGCTACAGGAGAACAGTCCTCATGAAAATGCACCCGGTTTCAAAAGAGAAAAACTACTAACTTGCAAGTTGCAAGCTTACAGTCTAAGAGGCTAGCAGCTATTTACAGACACTCGCAGAAAGTTTTTGGCATCTTGCACAAAACTTATTGCATTAGGCAAAGCATCACAACATATTTTATAAAAGAATATATTTTATAAAAAATACATTTCATGAAAGAAAAATAATTAAAACTTAATGTAGCTGCCTCTCTACTCATTTGCATTTGAGTTTTGTTCTGTTAAGCAAACTGCACTCTTCTGAACTCAGCAGTTGTCTGAAGGTTGTATAAGCACGAACTTATTGTATCGGTCTGTTATAAGTAAGAACACTGAGACCATTCTCCTGAGTTTAAGGTCATTTCTTGATTCCCTCATCATGCATTAAATGAAACATCTTGCCTGGAATTGTATGCAAATAGATGATGATATTAATTTTTCCCCCTAAAATAGTGATTTAATCAGGAAAACAGTCCAGGAATCTAAGATGCTTTGAATTGCTCCTAACATTTTTTAATCACCTTGGACCTGAAATGTGAAAATAGAAAACACACTTAGACTGCAGTGAACTTGGCAGTAAGAATGCACATAAGCCAGAGAATGCTGACTGGAAAGATTAAAAACCACTGCTACGAATTAGTATTCCTTAGCTTTCCAATAGTCCTGCCGTAAGACAAAACACAGTGTTTCTAGGCAATCCCTTCACCTTCAGTCAAGGAAAGATACTTCCACCATTTCCTCCTGAAGTGTTAAGTTTGCATGTAACTAGAAGACTGCTCTGATCACATGATGAACAGGAGTGTTCCTGAACCGAGGGGGTAGACAAATATTAGAATGTAAATTAATAAAACTGTTAAAGGATACAGTAGGGGTCTGGGTATTGACCTTATATAGAGTAATTTTCAACACCTATGACACTAAAAAAAAAACTTCACTGCAACTTACTCTGGTAACAGGCAGGTACATTAACCACTTCATCACTGTCAGTTACTGACAGAAATAAACAGCAGGAGAGATGCACAAAATAGCCTTATCATGCTCTGCAAAATAGCTATTGAAAAGACTTGAGACTGAGAGCAGACTAATACCAAGCTTGCACAGTACCTAACATAGAAATACTTTACGCACATAAGTAATCAATGACAAAATTGACTTAGAGGAATTCATAAAAGCATTTGGAGGGCATTGCAGTCTATGATCTATCCAATGTGTTACAAATCTAAGTTTTATAAGTTACCTATATAAAGGGAAGACTTGTGTTTTGGGACACTATTGTCGATAAAAGCTGTCCCCAAAGTATATAATGGAGTTCCTCCAATTCCCAGCAGCAGCTGTCCCAGAGTAAAGATGTATGGATAGCTGGGAAGCGAAGACTTTGTGCTGGCACTGCAAGTGAAGTTGGCAAAGCTTGCTCCTTGAATCTGACACGTGTCTGAAAGACAGAGACAGCAAGACTTAAAATATGTTACCCAGCTCACAGTTCAACTGAAGAAAAACCGGTACTGAAACCTGAACTACATATGAAGTGCCAGGCTTCCGTTTAAATTTTCAGGCCTACTAATATATCCTATACGAGAGTGTCCTAACCTTCTGTGATATCATACCTCCCAAAAGGAATAATACCATGGCTTGGATTTTCTTTCCTTACCAGGAAGGAAAGATAGATGCAATAGCCTTACTAAATGTTTTAGCTTGACGAAAGCATTACTGACCAAATGTACCTAAAAAACCCAAACTCTGTCAAATGGTCATTCAACAGGCTAACGAATGCTCCTACATAACAGACACTTCATTTTGTTCTTGTACCTTATAACGATTCTGGGGAGCACTAACAACTTCCACTCTTAAGTGACAGAACAGCCTGAACAACCTGAGGAAAGTCGGACTGCTGGAGAAGAACACGTAGTTGTCAGTCACAAGCAAAGATAATCCTTCTTTCTCATATACTGTTTGAGAAGTGCTTCTCAAAAAAAAAAAACAAAAACAAAAACCAACCCACCTTAAAACCTGCATCACTATCTCTCATAGAGCATACACTGCCTGATCTCCAGAGCAAGTTAATGTAAAGCCTCTGTACTTGTCCACAAACAGACACAAAGAGTGAAGCAGAGGTAAAACAGCCTAAAGTTGCATCTGCCCATGCAACGTTTGGCACTATGAGTGCCAAACAAAAGAGGAAATGAACGCAAGGAACATCCTTGGCATATTCTGGGAAGGGAGATCAATTAACACTCTTCTGAAAAGATTCACTAACTCTCAGACCCTAAACGGCTTATCCACCACCTCAGTTTCCAGTAGCACAGAGAATTGGAGAAAGGTGTTAAAGTCATTCTTCTTCTTCTCAAATCACACCACACACATTTTAATTCAGATGGCTAAGACTTGTTTTTAAAAAGCTATTTGTTTTTACCAAAGACATCATTCACATCCTGTTCCTGAAGAGACTCACAGAATAATTCAGGTTGGTAGAGGCATCACGGAGTCATGTAGTCCAACCTCCTGACCCAAACAGTGTCAAAACCACGTGTAGACCAATTTGCTCAGGACTTTACTCAGGAGGGTCTTGAAACTTCCCCAGAGATACAGATGGCAGTCTTTCTGGATAATCTGTTCCAGTGTTTGACTGCCTTCACAATAAAGTTATGTTCCTTGCGTCAGGTGAAGATCTGTCTTTCACATTTGCTGTGACAGACATCCTTTAGAAATGTAAACATCTTTCAATAAGATCTGAGATGGAAGTTTGAAGGTACATTGCTTAGAGCATCTGTCCTCTGTACTGTCTACAGTGTAGTTTCATTACAGACAAACCACTGGATGGAGCTCTTGACTACTAATGTTAAAGCCAGCTGAGACACTGACAATCCTATGTGACCTTACAAAATTATTTGAACAAATAGCTGGTTGCATCTAGGTTACAAATTTGAGTCTAAAGCCTTTCTGGAAATTAGACAAGTTTTCTGTGGCTAAAAGTGTTTGTAGATAGGCAGACCATTGGTTAGTTACTTTTTCAATATGAAAATTGACTAAACTGTTTCTGAAGAGTATTATTATAAATTTTTCCGATGGAATAGCTTTGAAGATATGTATGTACTCAAAGTAAATTAGTATCTCAAGGAAAAAGAATTAAGTTCCAGGAAGCCTGTAAGCCATATAGTGGAGGCTAACTGTATTTTATATTCCAGACTAGATTTAGTCACTAGCAGCCGTATTAAGTATTGCACTGAACTATATTTTGAAGTTGTCCTGCAGAGGAAACTCACTGGACTTGTATATAGCAGATGAACAAAAATAATCAAGTACCCAGCCAGAAACTTCCAGGTTGGAACTTATTTAAAATCCCTTCCACACTAGTAAAGTAAGGAGGGTACTACTAAAACTGAAATTGGAGAGAAAAGGGACTGTTTTAGAGCCAGGGGCAAGTAAGCTATTGCCTCTCCACTAAGGGGTAACAAGTAGTCATCTGCTCATAGACTCCAAATACTGAAGATTTTTTTTCCTTTGGCTCTGTTCAGCTAAAACTGCCTAAGATCTTCATTTATTAACTGGGGAACAACAGTTTAACAAAGTTAGTTAACTAATGGTTGATGTTTGGACAGCTCATGGAAGTGTGTGAAATGATTAACGCAAAAAAACACTTAAAGAAACTAATTTGAGAATCAGCAACCAGAATACCGAGAACCTTCCATCATATTGCTTAATAGCTTCTAATTTTTTTTTAAGTGAGCACTCTGATGTGCTTAGTCATCGAAGGCAAAATAAACATTGCAATAACAATTAGCACAATCCTTAAAGATTAAGTCATTCTGCTTTACACATCTAGGATATTTCTTTATTAGTTACAGGTGAACCACTAACTTGAGATGCAACTAGTTGGCATTAAGCATGCTGCTCTTAAAAGTCTTGTTTTATTAGAAAAGGTGTACAAGATTGTTAGGAGCTAGCTACTCCCATGATTTCAGTACTGTTTGTTCCCTCCACTTCGAAGTAACACACAAGTTTTAATGAACATTTTAGAATTTAGTGAAACTTGTTAATTAATTTAATAATTCAAAGCCCAAAAAGCACTGCCACAGGTAGTCACCTTTCAATAAAATAAGTCTAACAGCTTTCCTTTAACATTTATTCTACATCACTGACCTTGATATTGCATTCGCATTCACAGAGAAATGCCAGATCATTTTTTACTCAAAATGAATTTTAAATGTGTTAACCAATGCATGTCAAAAAAACATTTTATTCAAATGTTGCTTATGAGCAAGAACTCATACTGACACTCAGATCTTTTCTGAAGAAAGCCCACTCCTCAGAGAAACAGCTCCTGAACTTAGGGATTTCACAGAATCCTTTTATTTTCAGTGTTAGAGATAATATCCTATTTTTAGGACTTCAGCAGCAATTAACTATGTTGCACCAAACTAACAATTGCACCAAGTCACAGCAGAGATTTTTTTTTTAACAATTTTCAAAACATAAGCATAGGCTTACCTTCAAGTTTAGGTCCGTACTGGTATTTTCCACTACTGAAGTGTGGCAAAGAAAATATAAGTGAGCCCAATCCTAACATAAATGCTGAGAAAGCAAGCCATGGTGGTTTGTGCCCTCTTTCTCCAAAGAAAGATACAATGAGGGACAATAAACAAAAAGAAATGTCATAACTTGCAGAAATTAAGCCAGTGAGGGAACTGTTTAATTCATACCGCTTCTCTATTGTGGAAATACTTGTGCTAATAAGGCCATTTACCACAATACCCAAAAAAAAAAAAAAAAAAAAAAAAAAAAAAAAAAAAAAAAAAAAAAAAAAAAAAGAGATCATTAGTCAAAGATACTTTAATTCGATAAAGTCGCAAGGGTAAACTCAGCCTTGTGTGACGAAAGGGTTAAAATGAATACATTTACAAAGTTATGTTTTAAGGTACTTATTAACTTTAAAATCCTGGTATGCAGTGGATCGATATAGTGAAAACTGGAGCCAGCCAAACTGCATAGGACCTATTCGATTTTGTTCTCACCTGTGGGTATTAGTCAGCACTCGAGTGTAAAGCCAGCAAAATACTAGGCCTCAAACTGTCCAAGTTTTAAGGTTCCAGATTCATCTTGAAAAATGGACATTTAAACAAAATGCCTTGCATGCCATAAGATACTGTACGAATTAAAAGGAACTTGGCTAAGGTTATGACTTGTATTAGAATACAAGTCACGACTGAAGCAAGTTCAGGGACACAGCTTTCAAATAATGATTGTCAAGAAAACATCATTTCCTCCCTCCCATCACAAAGGGAAGGCACAAGGCAGCTTCTGAAAAGACATCCTTCCCCTAGAATAGAAAAAATTATATAAAGCTATTTAAAAATACTTTGCAACTGTTTCAGTGCAACTGAGGTGATTAACTGAGGAAAAAAGTTTGCCCTCCGAATCATGAAGTTCCCTGAAACAGAAGTACCTAAAGAAAAAGCCTTGCGCAAGCTCCCCTCCTTGGCCGCAGGTGAGCTCCAAACAAACTGATCCAAAAGTGGAAGCAAGTAAACTGCAGCTGGCAGTGCGTGCTCATACACACTGTCCATTTTTACAGAAGTGGCGTTTGTAGATACTAACTTGAATCTCCTACCCTACCTCACATTCTGTTTACATGCAAAACACCAAGCAGTGAAACTTAGAGTTTTCTTTTAACAGTCCCAAAATAGTGGGGATGAAGTGAGATGAATAGCTGTGTTTCACAACAATGTCCGATGACTTCATGCTAGTAAAATTAAACTCTCCCAGTAATAAAATATAGACCCTGGAAAAAACTTAGGAAGCCTTGGACTCACAGTTACAAATAAGATAAAGGCATAGATGACTGATGAGCATGACACCTCATGACACAGGCCCTACAGTTACCCTTTCCCTCTAAAATTCAAACACAATTCTCTGCCGTAATTCCAAGAACAGAACAGGACAGATGACTAGGGACAGCAATGGATTCAAGTTAGCTTTCAACAAGCTTTGCACCATCCAGAAGTGCAAATGCACAGGCTGGGCTCCAGAGCGGCCTAGAGTGCTCTACATATTTAAAAAAAAATAAAATTACCACCTATTTGTGATCAAGCAGATGTTTTCTTATCAACGCACTCCTCACCATACCTAAACACTTCAGCTTTCTACAAGCAGACAATTCTCAGCACAATTTTCTAATATCCTGCTAGCCTCCTTGTTAAGGATGACAATTGCACCTATCAGTCTGACCACCACACTTAAATTCCACAGGTTGGACAGAAATATTTAGGTGTTCCTTTACTGCCAGTATTCATACATTTGGCAGGTTTCTTGTTTTCTTTTTAAGGAGCATTGACCAAAGAATAGTGCTAGCGCGAAGGAACAGACAAGTTTTGCTCATTTGCCAGCACTTCATGTGAATGTTCCAAGGCCTTAGTGCACACTTGAAGTAGCTGTGCTATGCAGCAAGTTGATTACAGAACTGCAGACATTGTCTTTTACCTGTAGTTTAAGTTGCCCCCTTTGATTTACATCCGAAAGCACATGAAACCTCGCAGTTAATTTTATTGGATAATCAGATTCCGTGTATTAAAACGTAGGTGCGATGAGTGGCAGCATAACTTTGCAAATGCCATTATCTAGTGATTAATCACTGAAGTCTCTTCAGGAAAGGTGGAACCTGGCTGATTCTAACTTGATCTGAAAAACAAATCCCAAAAGGACATCTCAATGCTTAAATAGTCATATAGAAACTATTTTTTAACTATTCTCATCCAAAACCTTCTTGTCTTGCCCTGTCTGTTAGAAGTTTAGGTACACTGTGTACTGAACCACAAAATCCAGATTATCATAAGCCAACTTCATCTGCTTTAATGAAAAAGCATATTAATGAGGACTACAGTTGTTACAAGTATGGTGGTTTTAAAGCATGGGTTTTAATGCATACACCCAAGTAAAAAAACTAACACAAAAATAATTAAAAAGTCCTTTCAGTAACAAACCTAATTAGGATATAAAATATGAGTGCTATGCAAAGTTTTCAGACAGATTAGACTAGTTTAAAGCAGTAGTTCAGTTGCTTTGTTTAATAAAACTGTTACTGACAAGAGAAAGAAACAGCCCTTCTTGCACTCAGGGTAATGAGAGAGAGAAACTTCTGCCTTGTTTACTACTACAGCTATGAAGTAGCTGCAGCATATCCAGTTCTTTTATTACAAGATGCAGCCACAGGTTGAAGCAACAGTAAGTGCCATACAGGGAGCAGGTATTAGACACGTAACCATGTTCTATGCAAAGAAGTGTTTTCTATTCTGGAAATAGAGGTTTCACATGCACTTGAAACAGAAAACAGCCGGAAACAAAGAGTTAAGTTTCACCCACAATCTTCTGAGATGCTGAAATACAGCGTACCAAGTGCCAGTGATAACATCACCTCTTTTCTAGGGCAGCTGGAAGATAGGCTAATAAATACATGCCTTCACTTAGACACATACATTAACAAAATCTATACACGTCTACAAGGTCACTGCAGAGAACTACCTCCTATATTCATTCATTGTGTAAAAGGTCTAGTATAACAACTCGTATACATCACAGGTAAGTTAAGGATGACTTCATTATTCTTGAGCACGTTAGGAAGTAAACTTTCCTAGAGGTAGAAGAGCATTAGCAAATTTTATAGATGTTTTATCTTCCTCAGTGATGGTTTCTGTAATTTGGAGGTCAAATTAAATAATTATAGACCCAAAGCTAGGGCACAGTAGTAGCTCACGTAACTTCAAAATCCCAGTTGTGTTTTGTGTGCTTTTATCTAAATTCCGAAGCTTCAAGATACGACTATTTTTGCAAAATTTCACATGCAGCCCTGAAATTCTGAAATTCAGCTGCCACTGAAATCTGCCATGTAAGAAGTTCTTCCACCCCTCCCTTTCTTTTTACTACCACAGAGAAAATAAAATTGAGCTAACAGCAGGACAACTGCAACAGTAATGACCTCCTGGTCCTACCAGCTGTAACGTGGATTTTCAAATACAAGTAAGGCTCTGCTCAAAACTCTCTCGATCCCTTTTCTCTAATACGAGTATGCTAAGAGAAGGTCAGATTCTAAACAGCTTGAGATCCAAAAGAGCTCATAGGAACACATCTGAGTGACACTGGTTATTCTAAGGGTTTTCCAAGCAACACAAGAAGCATTCAGATCCTCCTAGGTTTTAAGCAGAAACTCCTGCTCGGTTCTCCTCAGACCATCCCAGTTACCTCAGTGGGATTCCAGGCAGAAAGGCAGCCATCCCATCTTGCATGTCTCTGGCATAGACTGCCTGCTCTTCTAGCGCTCAATCTCTTCTACATCATCCCCCAAGCCTGTACAGTAGTCTTATTCTTGACAAGCAACAAGGATGAGCTTCAAAGCCTCACAATTTTTCAGGCAACTGTCTTCTTTTCTAGATAGTCCAATAAAGTGAGTTGGGAAAGTAGAAAAATATCCACAGGTTTGAATATTAGTTAACTTTGCTAAAAATGCCTTTGCCTGCCCTGCCCTTGAGTCGCTTAAAGCTCTACACAGACAGAAGAAACTGTTATGTCCCACCGTTGCCCACCAGCCCCCTTTATCACTTGAAGAATGCAAGGCTTAGGCAGAGGGTCTTATCACTTGACCCTTCATTGTTTGGGACAAGATAAAGGGGAGAAGACTATGGTCTCTACAGCCACGAGGGAGGATGTCGCTTAACTGGATCTGAGTCATAGATACAAGAGATAATGACTAGCCATCCCCAAACTGCGTCTGCCTAATAGACTGTTGAATATTACTTTCTCCTCCCAGGGGAGGCATAAGTCCAAGTTAATGAGACATGCAATGCATGACGTTGTATGACCTGTAACATGTAAGAAGACTGTGCATGTGCAAAGGGGAGGAGACCTAATTTACATCAGGAGCAGGAGAGTCTAATACATATGTATCAGGCGGTTGAGCAATCCTTGGAATATGTATGTTTTCCTGCTTTAAATAAGAGGCCAAAGCTACGGCGTGGTGTGCAAGCATCCTTAAGGGTACCTGACCCTTGCTGCACCCGACTCTATAGAGCTGAAATCACAATAAACGTGCCTGCCTCACAATCAATTTTGATTGCGGAGTTTTTTCCACGCATCAAAAGTCGAACGGTTCTGAACATTAATTCAATAGCTCCATCTGAGGGACAAATATCGAAGCTTTGCAAACCTCAAGTTTCTACTTTCGGTACACTAATGCTTCCCCTTGGCCTCAGCCATTATTACGACTTTCCAGGCTGAAGGTTTGCCAAGGTCCTAACAAGCCTTGTTACAGAAAACCAAAAAAAAACCCAAACAAACCAAGAATATCTGAAGCTGAACTATAGAAATTTAACAGCAAACTAAACTTCCAGTTCCACCCTACGGTTAAGTCATGAGTTGTTAGAAAGACAGGGCTATGGACACAGCAGTAGTCAAAAAAGTAGGTGGCAGAAGAAGAAAAGGAGGAACAGAGTGAAGTTCAGAGAGCAATACTGTGTGAGCAATTTCCTTATCCAGGGTACTAGGCTACTGTCTGCCCCCAGTGAAGCCAGTACTGTCAGTTTTCAGCAGCAGCACCAAATTCGGGCAGTTGGAGGAACCCTGTCTTCCTTTACCCGCCCCCCAAATGGTCACCACTCTTCCCCTGTCCTTCCCAGGCCCAGGTTCCCACCTGGATTCCCCCCGGCTCCAGGATGGAGATCAAGAGGCCTACAGGGCCCAGGTCGCAGGGAAGGCCTGGTCCCCAGGAGAGCAGCAAGCCTGCGGCTCTGGACAAAGTGCCAGGACGGGTTACCCTGGAAGACGGCCAGGGCGCTGTAGGCAGCCAAGTAGCCCTCAGGGGTGTTGCAGCACTGCAGAGCCTTAGGGGCTCAGCGGCCCCAGACGCAGGGTCCCTCCTCATCCGCCTCTCCCCCGCCACAGAGGCGCTGGCATCTGGCCCGGCAGGGCTAACCTGGCGCTGGCGGCTGGGGCTGGGTGTCTCAGAGCAGACACCAAGCTCTCGGTACCTTCACCCTCCATGGAGCTACGAGACCACCGCGCGGCACCAGCTGCACACGGCACCTGGCCGCAACACACCCCGAAACACCATGAGCTGCATCCAGCTCTGGAGTCCTCAGAACAAGGACATGGACCTGCTGGAGGGCCACAAAGAAGATCAGAGGAGTGGGACACCTCTCCTCCAAGGACAGGCTGAGAGAGTTGGGGCTGTTCAGCCTGGAGAAGAGAAGGCTCCAGGGAGACATTACTGCAGTCTTTCAGTACTTAAAGGGGGCCCGTAAGAAAGCTGGGGACAGTCTTTTTAGCAGGGCTCGTTGCACCAGGACAAGGGGTAACTGTTTTAAACTAAAGGAGGGAAGGTTTAGACCAGATAGAAGAAATTTTTTACAATGAGGGTGGTGAAACTTTGGCACAGGTTTGTGGGATTTCTTCAAGAAAATGGACATATTTGGGGCAATCCAGAATCTTATTTTGAGTTAGCAAAACTATAATTCTAAAGTTCGCTTAAAGTCTGCTTTTAAAAGTCTGCTTTAGTAGCTAACAGAACCTCGGCTCTCAGGTAGCAAAAGTGCAGTTTTACAAAGCTCTTTGTCTGAAATTACTTATCGGAGCTCTGCAGCTCAGTTATCAAAACTTTAATTAGCAAGGATCTTTGTTTAAAAAACTGCTGAGAAATGAGAACTCTGAGCCAAGGTCAAAATGCTTATTAAATTTGAGCAAAGTGCTTTGAACAAGTTTTCTAAGTGAGGTAATTAAAGGGAGGGCTTTTCATTAACCTAATACATAATTAATGACAAGTAACGAATCATACTGCCTAAAAATGATGTAACCGATTACTAATGAATTAACTTTTTTAACCAGTGACGAATCATAATGTTTAGATATGATGTAATAGTGTTTACTAATGAATTAGCTATGGAATAAAAATAAGAGCTATCTGGGAATAAATGGACACCAGTTGTTACCAAATCGGTACATGTGGCTGTATTGTGTCTAAGCCCCCTGCGTTATTTGTTTTTTAACACAAGTTGCTCAGAAAAGTGGTAGAAACCCCATCCCTGGAAGCATTCAGCTTCAGATTGAACAGGGCTCTGAGCAGCTTGATCTAGTTCAAGATGTCCCTGCTCACTGCAGGGTTGGGGTGGGGGGGTGGAGGAGTGGGGGAGTGGGTTCGACTAGACCTTTGAAGGTCCCTTCCCTGCAAGGTATTCTGTGATTCTGTGTGACAGATGTAAAATTCTTCCACAAATTTATTTCTGATACTTGATTGGTCTCAATAAAATAAATCCTTTTCCTCCATGGATTATTTTATCTCTACTATGGTAGTTCTCTCCACATCATTTTCTGTTATTTGGCTGAGGTTCATGCCAATAAATTTGTGAGGAAACCTTTTTAAATTAAGAATATTCCTTTGTGTCTGTGGTTTGGGGGTTTTTTTCCGGTGAAGAAAAGCCTTGGGTCTTAAATTTCTGTATCTACTTTATGGCACTTAAAGCTGCAATTAACACCTCTACCAAGAATATTTCCCTGTTTTGAAGAGGTATGTGAATTGGGATATGTTATCACTCAGAAAGAGTCGTAACAGAGAAGAAATTAGTCTGCCTGCTTGGCTTGCAGAACCAGGAATTGGGGTTTTTTTCTTTTTGTAGACATTTATTCTTTTGGAAGTGAACAAAGCAAACCTAGGGATGTGTGCTCTTCTACTTGTAGCATCTGAACTAGCTCAAGGTATCTCTAAATTACGTGGTGCCTCAGAGCATTCATGTGCTCCTGCACACACAGCATTAACCACTCTGTTTGTTTGGATCTTTGTACCTCTCTTAGTTAAGGTCATGTAGCTCTCAGTCTGCCCTGTGCCTAATTTTGCCACCAGTATAGGCCCAAAGAAGCAACAAAAGCCTTTTCCTTGGTTTGAATATATGGCAAAGGAGACATTTTCTTGAATGCTTAGCTTTATTAAGACATTAATAATGGATCTTCTTACTTCTGTGCCATTTTCATCTTTGGGAAGTCCAACAAACATATCCTGTGTTGAAATATATTTAAGTGTATGCGGGGTGTTTTTTTCCCACTTGGGCAGCAGTGGAAAGTAGTAAAGAGGTTAAACTGGTATTATACAATTAATTCCTACAGTTATTCCCACACATTGTTAAACTGCCTAATGAATATGCCTCAGTGTGACAGTTCAAGGTATCTCTGTTATTATCTCAAGGCCATAATCTTTTACTTCTAACCAAACCTGTCTAGATGCCAGGTATATATTCAGATAAATACGTAAGTCCTGAACTTGTTGCTTTGATTTTCAGAAGTGTCTTCATGTCAACTCTTTCCAACTGGTTTATCCTTTTACAGGAAATTTTTACCTTTAAGGGTCATTAAGCTGAAATTAGGCAATTCTGCTCCACGTTTTTATTGATGCAGCATAAACTTGCCCAAGGTTTCTCAAGGTTTCCCCCCTGTTTCTAAATAGATAAAGCTTCTGTTTGTTGAGAAGAATTAAGTCTGATTTCATTCACTAACTATCATCCTCCTGGCAAAAATGATATTTTTGTGAGTGATTCTTGGACAAGTTCTCTTTTAACTGACGTGTTTAGGCATGATAATTACATATGTGAAATATAGCAGCTGGAAAGTATTAATATGTATTACAAAATAGAGAATTTGTGCATGAAAATCGTTAAGTTGATTAACTCCCTGGAATATCTCTATCAAAAAAAAATTATTAACAAATTAAGTTTTAAAAAATTGCTTCGCACAGATAAAACTCTAAAAATGAAGCTTTCCTGTTGATGATTGCCTTTTATATTTCTCTTAACCTAGAAAACCAACAAAATACTGGTGTTAACATTAAAAAGCAAACATAAAACTAAAATCTGGAATTGAGAGAAGAAAATTAAAAATTGAAAATTCAAAGTCAGTTGCACTGGAGTTTAAGATACCTTTAGCTGCAAATTAAGCAACTGTCCTGCTCAGCTCTCCACTGAATATCAGCTTGATCAAGTAGATTTAATTCACAGCATGTATAAAAACAGACGTAAGGAAAAAACCCAGACTCTTGGTGTGTTAGCTCTTATCAAATGCAGTAGCCAAATTATGAAGGTAAGCCATAACAGCAGTTTTTTGCAAAGATTCTCTACTGATTCAGGGATATATTTGGCGGGAAAGGAAATGTTGATCTTCATTAAATGGTTTGATTTTGAGAAGGTATAGAGAAAATTATCATTTTAGAGGTCCATAGCACAATAATTTAAATGATGTTTTAGCTTATACATAGCATCGTAACATTTCTGTTTCTTAATTTCTGATTGAGGGATTGTATCTACCAATTCTTTAAGGTTGCTTCATAATACAGTTTAGGTTTAGACTAGATTTTTGTTCAGACTTTTGTAATACGTAATGTAACAGAACAGGAAGATTTCTGTTTTGGGGCAGGTAACTAAAATATCCTGGTCTTCATCGCCAACTTCACTGCAGATTACCTGGTAAGAAAGCTGAAGCTCTGACAAAACAGAAGGAAGCCAAGCCGATGGCCGTCCGTCAACTAAATTGCATTCAAATTTTTACATCATACACTAAGTTACTAAAGTAGGTGATGTTAAAGAAGCCATGCAGAAAGGGCTGCATGCAGCATAAGACTGAAAAATACCCCACCCTTTTAGACTAAATCTATTTAACGGCTAATGCACCGTGACGGAAGAGCAGCAGGGTGAAAAAGAACCAAAGGATTTCCAGCCATTAATAAATCACTAAATACAAAGCGAGAGGGTAAAGCATATACTCGCCTGAACTGGCAGGAGACGTATCACCAGCAGCAATGCATGGAAAGATTTTGACAGATCTAGGGGTACTTCAGGCTGTCTGCTTTTTATGGTATCCAAGTTGGAGGGGCTGAATTCCCAACAGTTTGTTAAGCTCAGTCGTGTTCTGGGCAAAACAAATGCACTGTCTCAGCAGACTTATCAAGGAATTACTGGTAGTCCAATTCCCATGATATTTGGCATCAGAAATGCAGAATGGACTTTCGTAACTGGCTGAGGAACTGCCATAAGAAAAAGAATAGGTAAGATCACAGAAGCTGTTATAGAGAGCAAGAAGTAAGCAGTGACTGAGGCTTGGAAGCAATGTAGATACGTCACTGTTAGACTTATGTTCGCTGTTAGAAGTATGTGCACGACTGGTCCTGTCAGGGAGCAAGAGCTCTTGCTGCTGTGCACAGACTGGGGAGCTAGGCACTGACAGCAGCAGCAAAGCAGGCAGGGGGACCTAAGTTTGATGCAGCTCCCAGGGGACGCAGGGACAGCCCCCAATGAGGCTTCTCACAGCTGCTGCTCATGCAGATGTGCTCCTAAATGCCTGATTCAGGGCAGCACATCTGCACCATGTCAGAGCTGGCATGTCCACAGGCAGGGAAATCACAGAAAGAGATGGGTGGAAGGAAGGGGATGGGTGCACTGGAGGGCCGGACTGATCTGATTAAGAAACGAGTACATGTTCAGACCTCCATGGACAACATCCCATTAAATACACCAGATACGCATCTCTCCCACCGGTTCCTTCTTTAGTTACTAGTATGTGCTTTTCTTCTTTTGTTTCACGCTGTTGCATAGATTGAACTAACAAACACCTGGAGGGACAGCATTTTTTATCTGTGTCCATTTCAATGTCCTATTACTTTACCTTCAAGTATAACTAATTAGCAATCTTAATTGTCTTTTGCTTGTTCCAAGCATGCAGCTTACACCTCTGCAGATGCAGTAGTTTTAAGCAGTTGTTAAAATTCGTTCTGACTTTAAAACTATTTCAGAACACTACATTACTACCAAGGAGAAGGTGACAAACTGATTCCACTTAGAGTATATTCTCTTTGGAAGGGTGCTAGTCATGGCAGCTCAAACTACTTTATAGAGACAACAGATCAGAAGTTTTCTGGGAAATATGGCACCATCTTAACTTGTCCTTGCAATGATTCCATTATTTTTGCTACTAACGTTAGCTGTCACAATAAGTTATGCTAACACCGCCCCCAGCTCCTAGCCAACCTTTGGAACTCACGTGATGCCAAATATCTTTGACTAAACAATTGTCTAACTCTTCACAAGCCAAGAATTTTACATCAAATCCTGCTGAGAGACGTGTTCCCTTGGGGAACTATGCATGTAGCTTAATTTCTTTATTTTTCATTGTTTCATGTAGCACGAATTTCTGGGAAGAGCATTTAAAAACATGGGGAAAATGGAGTATAGCTAGGATATAACTGTGCGTTTGGAATATGTTTTTACATGTGCAAACCCCAAAAGAGAAGTGTAAGTTGTCCATGAGAAGGGAAGAGGAAGTTTTCCAGGAAGTTTTTAGGGTAGAAATACAAATCAGAATGAAAACCTGACACTACTGAAGCTGAAGGTTGTCCTGACATTGACATCATTGAGCAAGGAGTTATTTTCTTTGACTATACCCATTTCATACACTTTACCCGCTTTAATAATCATCTTGGCATCGATGGGATGCCTGTGGGAGTAGGAAAATGTATACAATGCATATTCACCATCAAGAATGTACGAACTCTCAATGACTGCAATAGTCTTCCATAGATGTAAGTGCAACGGCTGAGGAAATTATTTTCAGAGGATGTAATGGGACAGTATCTATTGATAGAATAAAATACCGTTGTGTCTCTAGTAGCAGATGATGTGAGTGAGGAATAAATTCATCACGTGGAAACAGGAATGTAAGATAATCCTAAAAATTTGTTAATTTTCAAGATTTGATAGTTTAAGCCAGGTCAACTCAATTTGCCAAAAAAATTAAAGCGTGTATAAAATATTATTAAATATATTATAACATACAAATATCAAAGATTAATATAAAATTAAGTACATTAAAACAGTTGCATCCTATAAATGTTTTTATGGGATCAAAAGATGCTGGATATTTTTATGAAACATTATGGCTTTTTTTTTAGAGACAGCATTACTGTAAGCTCTGTTACATGTGAAATCTTTTAAAGTTCAGTTTGTAAATACAGTCTGTCCGGTTTATAAGTTATATGTCAATATGTACATTGTAATCTTACATTACATTGAGCCATAAACATTAAGTTAAATACACAGCACTAAACCCAGCAATGCTGCAAATGTTGAAAATGTTCATGAGAAAGTAAGAACTAAATACAGTAGCAGTTACGAAAAATAAACTTCTACCCAATCAGTCACCCCATGGGTTTTCTACGAACATCTAGGCTGAACGAAGTTTTAAGGCAGTGTTCACCCATGCATCAGAAGACCCAATACGCAGACCTGACCCACTTCTTAGGGAATTCTGCTGCTCCCTGGGGCTTAAGTGAAGCCTGAGGTGAGAAAACTTCCTACCCTGGTACAGATCCCTGACTATTAGCATTATTGACTTTCCAAAGGCAATCAAGAGAGACTTCAGGGCCTTGGAATGACTGGTTAAGGGATCAGGAGCACAAGTAGTGTTCTCCTCTATCTAGTTACATGGAATTATGAGAGAAGAATCAGGAAGACACATCAGATCAACACCTGGATCTGAGCCTGGTGCCTCTGGCAAGACCTTGGGACTTTTGATCATGTTTATACAACACCAGGCCTGCTGATGAGAGACAGACAAAGTACACCTGTCTCAAGGAGAGAAGAAGATCTTTGCTCAGGAGTTGGTAGGGCACACCAAAAGAGCTTTAAACTAGATTTGAAGGCGGAAAGGGATAAAACCAGGCTTGCTGGAGATAAGCCTGGGAGCAGCACATTAATGCTTGAGAGATGGTGTACTTGATCTGACATCCCAGTGTAGAGGTAGGGAATGGAGTGCCAAGTAATAGTATAGGCAGAAGGGATACTGGTGGGCTAGGAATCACAATAGTGGCTGGGAATGGTAAGGTAGGAATTAGGCACTTCTCTCCAGAAAAAGGTGAAGGGATCACTAGCTTAGCTGAAGTGCATCTACCGAGGCACACAGCATGGGCAACAAACAGGAGGAGCTGGAAGCTGTTGTGCAACAGGAAGACTATGAGGTAGTTGCCATCATGGAAACATGGTGGGATGGGTGCTGCATTGGATTGTTATAAATTCTTCAGAAGGAATAGGCCGAAGGAGAGGCGGTGGAGTGTTTTGATTGTCTTGAGCATAATGATGGTGATGATGGGGTTCAGGGGTTCATGGGTAAGAATTAGGAAGGAGACCAACAAGGCAGAGATCATGGTGGGAGTTTGTTGCAGACCACCCAATCAGGATCAACAGGTAGATGAAATATTCTATAAGCGGCTGGAAGAAACAAACCAAACCAGTTTTATCTTAAACCAGGACTGTTTAGCGAACAAGTCTCATGAGGAACAGCTGATCAAACTGAGCTTGTTTAGCTTAGAGAAAAGTAGGCCGAGGGGAGACTTTATCACTCCCTACAACTACCCAAAAGGAGGCTGAAGCAAGGTGGAGTTGGTCTCTTCTCCCAAGTAACAAGTGATAGGACAAGAGGAAACACCCTCAAATTGCACCAGGGAAGGTTTAGATCGAATATTGGGTTAGATTTCTTCACTGAAAGTGTTATCAAACACTGGAACAGGCTGCCCAGGGAAGCGGTGGTGTCACCATTCCTAGAGGTATTTAAAAGACATGTAGATGTGACACTGAGCAACATCATTTAGTGGTGACTTGGCAATACTGGGTTAACAGTTGGAATTTATTATCTTGAAGGTCTCTTCCAGTCAAAACAATTTTATATTTCTGTGATTCTATACTATCACCTTGTATGCCAATGTTATTCCACAGGTACTCAGATTCCCTTTCAGAAACAGATTAAGCACTTCAAAATTCTGACTTCGACCTCTAGAAATAATCTGATCAGTCAAATCTGTAGGACTGTCCTGGGTTAGCCAAAACTTCCCCTG
>NW_010424167.1:12687-13423 GCF_000710305.1 Buceros rhinoceros silvestris | reverse complement strand
GGCCCAGCTCCATCTCTGCCTGCGGGTGGGAGCCAACTCTGCATTTTTGTCTCCTGACGCAGAGTTTCTCCTCTGTGCAGCCAGGGCACAGGGAGGGAAAGGGGGAGATGGGCTTCATCTCCCCCCGCCAGCGGGGAGAAAAAACCAGCATGTCACCGAGGTGGTGGCGCTGGGGTGGCAGCACAAGCCCTTCCCAGTCCAGGACACTTCCCAATCCAGCTCGCAGCTCCCCAGGGGATTTTCCACACACCACTCCCCAGCCCTGCCCCACACCCCAGCGCGGTGCCAAGGCACCAGAGAACTTAATCCCGGAGAAAAATGCAGCTCAACAGGTTGGGCACAAGAGACTCCTCAACCGGAGGAGGCTCCCCCGGCCCGGCCTTCCTCCAAAAACCAGCAGCTTGCTCTTCCATGAGCCCCGAGCTCCCTGCGACACTCACCCCACCTTGCTCCCGCAGCCCACGGAGACCGAACGCTGCATCGAGTCCCTGATTGCCGTCTTCCAGCGTTACGCGGGGCGGGATGGGAAGAGCTCGACGCTCTCCAAGAGGGAGTTCCTGGCCTTCATGAACACCGAGCTGGCTGCCTTCACCAAGGTGAGTAGTCGCACCTTGAATGCTGGGTCCAGTTTGGGTCCCTCCCTGCCAGAAGGACCTTGAGGGGCTGGAGCGTGTCCAGAGAAGGGTCTGGAGACCATGGGGAAGGGTCTGGAGAATGTCTGAGGAGCAACTGGGGC
>NW_010424167.1:9925-12240 GCF_000710305.1 Buceros rhinoceros silvestris | reverse complement strand
CTGCCCAGGGCAGTGGTGGAGTCCCCATCCCTGGAGGGGTTTCCCAGCTGTGTGGAGGTGACACTGAGGGACAGGGGTCAGTGGGGACCTGGCTGTGCTGGGGGACGCTGGGACTCGATGGGCTCAAAGGGCTTTTCCCACTCGAATGGCTCAGTGATCCTGTGAGCAAAATCCAGGCCAAAAAAAGTCTCCTGTAGCTGTGTTTAGCCCCCCGGGATGGCAGTTAAAGCCTCTATCCCCACCAGGCCCCGTGGGGTGGCGATGGTGGTGAACACGGCAGTGGCAATTCCATACCTGGGGCAGTGGCAGGGGGTGGGGTATGGTTCAGTGAGGGGCACCTTCGCCTCGAGGCCGACACCAATTCCCGTCTCTCTGGTCTTTTGCAGAACCAGAAGGACCCCGGGGTCCTGGACAGGATGATGAAGAAACTCGATCTGAACAGCGACGGGCAGCTGGACTTCCAGGAGTTCCTGAACCTCATCGGGGGCATCGCGGTGGCCTGTCAAGAGAGCCTGGTCATCAGGACCCCTTCCTCCTGAGCCCGGGCTGCTGTGTCTCCTCCACCACCACGACCCCTCCTCGACCAAGCCCAAGAGCTGGGAGCGGGATGGGGACAGCCCCAATCCTCCATTTTACATAGAAAATAAAAGGTTTTGAATCCTGGCGTAAGGCGTGGGTTTATTTCAGGGTTGTGAGCGAGGAGAACACGCGTGTTCTCATCCATGTCACCGGTGGGAATGATGACCTGCACGGAGAACCTCCACCCCATCAGTGGTGGGTAAATGCACAGACCAGTAAGAACCATTTGAGCACTGGCAGCAGCAATTACACACTAAGAATTAGCAGAAACAGCTCCCGCTGGTGTGATTCATTATTTCAACCTCCATTTCCTGGAAAACTTCAAACCCCGCCATGTCCGGTAGCTTAAGAGCACAAAAGAGGGCGGGGGGGAAGGTGGAAAGAGGCAATTTAATCTCTTCTCTATCACTAAGACCAAGCGAGCGACAAAAGGGGGAAGATCAAACCGGTCAATTCTGTCATGCGAGAAGGGGAGACGCGTTGCCAGGACAACAAAATGTCAACAGCAGCACCTGAGGTGGAGCCGCTCTCCTGCCACACCCCGGGGGCTCCGTGCCGGCCCCGGGAGGAGCAGGGCTCAGCTTTTCCCACCGTCCAGGCTGCAGCGAGGTCTTGGAACCCAGCGCTGACGGATCTAAAGGGGCTGCTCCTCTCCGCGGGGTAACTCAGCAAGAGCCACCCCAAACCCTCGGGGGAAGATTTGTCTCAAGCCAACGGTACATAAAAGCTTCCCATCAGCCGGATCTGGAAACCGAAGCACAAGCTGCTGCTACTTGCAAGCGACTGAGAGTCACTATGGCGTTTCGGGGAGGGGGAGAGGGGGAAGACACAGGCTACGGGGAAGAGGCTGCGACGGAAGCTGCAACGGCAGGAGGGGAAAGTTGCCACGAGGTGTTGTGAAACAAGACCGCTTCCCCCGGTCCCGCACCCCCCCGGGCCAGGTGGGGCCTAGCGGAACTGGAGCGGGCTGATCCGCAGCCCAATGACGTCTTTGCCGATCTCCGTCACCTGAGGAGTAAAAGGGAAGATGATTAACGCTTAAAAGCAACTCGAGAGCCCAACCCCACCTGCAGCCGGTTCTCCAGGACACAGGCTGCAGCGTCGAGCCCTGAAGGGCGCGTTTCTATCACACCCTATTTCACAACTCCCAAACAGCTCCTCTCACGTCAAGTCCTTCAACATCCAACTGGACCCAAACCCAAGCAAGGGGCAAACACCAGTGGGGAATTTCATGGTGGGTGGGTTGGGAGCAGGCGGTAACGAGCCCTGTGGCTCCCGTACCGTGGTGACACGGCAGATCTGCCCGTGGAACTCGGGGCAGTAGCAGGCGCCGCTGAGCGGACACTTCTCCACGGGTTTGCCGCGGTAGATGGGGCGGTAAGAGGCGGCGCAGATGTCGAAGGGGTTGTGCATGTCGTAGTTGAGCTGGTAGGTGTCAGTGGGGTTCTTCTCACACGCCGACAGGATCTTGCGAGTCTGTAAAAGAACAACGAGGGGGACAGTGGGGAAGCAAGACCCACACAGGGTCCATCAGAATGGAGATTTAGGATCACAGACTGGTTTGGGTGGAGAGGGACCTTTCAAGGTCATCTAGACCATGAGCAGGGACATCTGCTCAAGGACATCTGCAACCAGAGCAGGTTCCCAAGGTCCAGCCTGACCTGGAGTGGTTCCAGGGATGGGGCTTCTCCAGCTCGTTGCCGGCTCCTGTCCCGCCCGTCCCCCCCCCGCAACCC
>NW_010424167.1:3392-9907 GCF_000710305.1 Buceros rhinoceros silvestris | reverse complement strand
CCTCCTCCACCTCGTGGCCGGCTCCTGTCCAGCCTGTCCCCCCCCAGCACCCCCGAGTCCTTCTCCTGGGGGCTGCTCCATCCCCTCACCCCCAGCCTGGGCTGACACCGGGGGCTGTCCCGACACAGGGGCAGGACCCTGCCCTTGGCCTGGTTGACCCTCGGAAGGTTCACATGGAGCCACTTCTCCAGCTTGTCCAGGTCCCTCTGGATGGATCCCATCCCTCAGGGGTGTCCCTGCACCACTCAGCTCGGTGTCATCTGCCACCTCGCTGAGGACACCCTTGATCCCACTATGTCATGGATGAAAGTATTGAACAGCTTTGGTCCCAGTACAGAGCCCTGAGGGACACTTGTCACCAATTTCTGGCCCATACCTGCTGGGCCACCTCAGGCTTCGGACCCAGCTCCAGCAGACGGCGGGCAAAAGTTGCAGCTGTCTTGAAGTTTTTCAGTTTGAAGAAGAGGTTGAGAGCAGTTCGCAGCACCAGGATCATGTGGACGGGCTGCAGGTTGGAGTGGGTGAAGTAAGCGGCCATCTGCATGAGGGAGAGGAGGGAAATCAGGGACGTGAGGAACTGGATGCCCTGAAAACACTGCACAAAACCTCTCCCAGGGAACCACTGCCACGTCTGCTTTCAGGGAGACCATGGCAGAACTCAGGATTCCCAGCACCTCTTTAAACCCAAAGGCTGACCCCTCACAGTGGAGAAGGCCACAGTTTTTGTACCTCACAGATTCGCTTCTGCTGCTCCAGGGTCTCTTTGGGCAGCTTCTTCCTCTCGATCTCCATCGAAAGTCCTACGATATACTCCCGGCAAATGGCGATGAGCTGCTGGGCCTTTGGGAGAAGAATAGAGTCAGACCTTGGGCCTCCCGCCCCACAGGCTCGCAGGCAACAGCTGGAAGAGCCTGCCTCTCACCTCAGCGATCTCCTGCTTGTTGTCCACCACCAGCAAGGGCACGCTGAGCAAGATGGAGCGGAACTTCTCCACGGCCTCCTCGAACTTGCCAGCTGTGGTGAGCTGGTAGCAGAGCTGCAGGCGCTGGATGAGGTCATTGAGTTTCAGCCCGACAGCGGGGAGAGCATTCTTCAAGCCGGCTTCTTTCCTGGGGGCACCAGAGAGGGGTCGGGGGTATAAATGGGGCCATGGAAGAGGCCAGTAGGAACACACAGGCTCGACTGTAACCTGTCAGCAGTGAGCAGGGACACCTGCCCCCAGAGCAGCTTCCCCAGAGCCCCACAGGCCAACCTGACCTGCCACGGGGCCAGCGATGGGGCTTCTGCCCCCTCTCGGGGCAACCTGCGCCAGGCGCTGCCCACCCTGCGCAGCCACAGTCTCTCCCTTCTCTCGGGGCTCCATCTCCCTCTGCCAGTCCCAGCCCTCAGCCCTTGCCCTGCCCCAGCAGCCCCTGCTGAGCAGCCCCTCCCCAGCTTTCGGAGGAAGGAGGCTTTCCTGGCTCCAGCTACAGAGGAGTCTGGAAAGCACAGAAGGAGTAAACCCAGCTGCTCACCAGTTGCGATGCGGATATCCGTACATGGCTGGGAGACATGGCAGGGCTTGGTAGGTCGTACGGCCACGGGCATAAGTCTGCAGGAAGAGCTGCTTGTAGGGCCCGAAGTTTGTTACTCCAACCTGGTCATGGAGGAGCTGAAAGAGACACATTGATCTGCTGAGGAGAAGTTGTCCAGTCCGTGGACGTCCACACAGACATTGCTGAGGCTCACAGCACCTCCTATACCCAGAGAAAACAACGCACAGGAGTCACAGAAGGACACAAAAAGAGACTCCAGACTGGATCAGAGACAAAAATACACAGGGATATGGGCAGAATCTTTTCCCTGGCAACCCCAGGGCAACTTACTCTCATTGCTGTCTCAAAGGAGCCCGCCAGGACGTGGTCAACAGGCAGCTGGGAGTTGTTACACCACACCTACGAGAAGGGAGACAGGGAGACGGGAAGTGTGTACATGCACACGCTTGTCTTCCCCACCCTCATCACCCTCAACTGCCCCTAACGAAGCTCATCCTCTGAGCTCACAGAGGAGCTGGACTTGGATCAAGAATAACCAAGTAGGAAGTTCCCAAGACAATCGAATTGTGCCACTACCTGAGCTGGGCTGGTGCCCTTGGTGGGTGGTACAAAGAAACCCTCCTCCGCTGCACCCGCTGGACCAGCCGGAATGTCCTGGGGGAACACAAGGAGCGGGGATCAGTGGGGAAGGTTCCAGCACCCAGATGAAATTCAAGCTGTGGTGAGCAAGTCTCTGTCCCGTGGGACCAGCCGGAATGGCCTGTGGGAACACAAGGAGCGGGGATCAGTGGGGAAGGTTCCAGCACCCAGATGAAATTCAAGCTGTGGTGAGCAAGTCTCTGAAGAAGCCCAGAACAAATCCTCCCCGCTCCGCCACCACAGGCTGTCACTGCCCTCCCAAGGAACTACAACTGGGACACTCCAGAAGCCTCCTACCAGCTCAGGGGGAAGATCCAAATCTTCTTCGACTTCCCATCCACCTCCTTCTTCCTGTCCTTTACCTGGACCCTCCTCTCCGAAGCCCTCTCCAGCATCCACAAAGCCATCTGCACGGAGGGAACGGGGGAGAGTCAGAGCTCCCGGACAGGCACACACGCACACCGCTGCAAGAAAAGCTCTGGATTCACCCACCTTCATCCAGCTGCAGCTCCGCATCTTCTCCCCAGCCTTCAGTGCCGACGGTGTCGATATCAATATCTGCAGCCAAGGCACCTCCTTTACCTATGGAAAGGGTCGGAACCTTCATCACCGAGAATCTCCAGATCATTTGGGTTAGAAGAGACCTTTGAGACCATTAAGTCCCTCCATTCCCGCAGCACTACCAGGTCCCCCCTGACCCCTGTCCCTCAGCAGCACCTCCACACGCCTGGGAAACCCCTCCAGGGACGGGGACTCCACCACTGCCCTGGGCAGCCTGCAACAGCCCTGCACAACCCCAGCGGGGAAGAGATTCTGCCTCAGGGACAACCTCAACCTCCCCTCACACAACTGGAGGACAGTTCCTCTCGTCCTGGCACTTGTTCCTGGGGAGCAGAGACAGACCCCAACAGGCCGGGACAACCCCAACGGGACAGAAATGGCTCCTCAGGGACAACCTCAACCTCCCCTGCAACAACTGGAGGCTGGTTCCTCTCGTCCTGGGGAGAAGAGACCGACCCCCACCTTGCTGCACCCTCCTGACAGGGAGTTGTCAGAGCCAGAAGGTCTCCCCGGAGCCTCCTTTGCTCCAGCCTCAAGCCCCCCAGTTTCCCCAGCTGCTCCTCAGATGTTCTCCAGACCCTTCCCCATGGTCTCCAGACCCTTCTCTGGACACGCTCCAGCCCCTCAAGGTCCATCTAGGAGGGAGGTGCCCAAATTGAACCCAGCATTCAAGGGGCAGCCTCCCCAGTACTGCCAGTGCCCAGGGGGACAATCCCTGCCCTGCTCCTGCTAGCAGGAGCCACACTAGCTCTAATACTCTGAGCAGGTTGGGTGTTTGTGCTCTCCCCTCTGATTGCCAAGTCCCATCTGTGCTAAAAGGCCGAAGATTTGGGAGATTTGCCCAAGATGGTGTAAATGCCAAACTGGATTCCAACCTCTGCCACTGCCACACCACAAATCGAGGTTAAAAGGGTCTCCACGCCTCTTCCCCAGCACAAAGCACTACCTTTGCTAGCAATGGTTCCTTCGAAGAACCCCTTGGAGACCGTCAGCAGCGGCCAGTTGGTGTCCAGAGGCATGACCGGGGCAGGAGGCTGCAGCAGCTTTGCGTTGTGATCAATGTCCGGAATCTGAGCAGAAAACGGTTCAAGGCCACATCAGGAAAATCCCGTTCTTTGACCCACCTGTCTCCAAGTGGCACAGTCTGGTGACTGGAATGGAGACAGTTCCTCCCTCCCAGTAAGGAGCAGTCACACCGGATGCCCCTGTCCTCCTCTTCCCAAACTCCAGAGCTCCCATAACAAGCTCTGGCCCATTTACTTACTGTCTCCTTTTCAGGATCAAACGTTTCCTTCAGGCTTTCAGCTTCCTCATCCAGCCCGTGGGTTGCAGCCGTGAGATAAGCCAGCGACTCTGCAACGAGACACAACCCATGTGAGTCAACAAGCGGTGGCTTAAACTCACTCTACGGCAGATTCAGGTCTCCTGGAGGGTACGTGAGCTCCTGCTCCAGTGTTTCAGGATTAAGTTAATCCACCTCCAGGAACAACTGTTGGTCTCAGCCACCTCCCCAGCCCACAGGAATGAATGTCACTCTGGTGCTACTCACTTTGCCCACAGTTCTTGAGGATCCTCACTCGCTCCGCCACATCTCCTAGATACAGGGCATTCTGGTAGTGGCCGCTCATGTCTTTACGGATCTCAGCTAAATCGAAAGAAAAAAACAAGTCGCAACAGTTTTGCTGCTCTGGGCCTCCACGCTGCTACTGCTCACTCAGATCCTCTTGTCCCTCCGCCCCAGCCCTCACCTATCTTCATCATCTTCCGCAGCTTCTCCAGATTGCCGGTGATAAGGTATAGGAAGGAGAGCCTGTCGAAGTTCTTGGTGCGCTGGTAGCACATCTCCACGATCTGGTGATTGCCCTGCAGCAAGGCCACTTCGCCCAGTTTCTCCCAGCAATTCTTGTCATCCAGAGCTTTGGCTGCTTCCAGCGCAATCTAATGAGAGAACCGACACGGTGACGAAGGCTCTGTGAGGGGCAGTTTTTTCTGCAGGCTGCTGGTGGTGACTAAATCACTGCCCGAGCTGAGGGTCTGCACCTCAGCAGGGCTGTTTTCATCCTCAACTCCATCACTCTTAGCATCTTCCCAATACTCCTCCTCCTCGCAGAGGGTTGCCCAAAGGCCCTGCCCTCCTCGCCCCACGCCTGCCACCTCACCTCAATGTTGCCACACTCCAGCGCCAGGCTGAAACGGGTCTTCTCATCCTTGACGAAGTGCAGAGCCACCTCGGGGTAGCCCTTCTTCTGCAGGTAGGCGATGATGGACTGGCCCACGAGCTTCGCATTCCTCACCATGTGCAGGACCTGCAGGGGCAAGGGCGCCGGGTGTTGGAGCTCAGGTATAGGCCAAGGACGAGTGGGGGGAGTCTGTCGTGTCTCCTCACCTCATCGTATTTTCTGTTGATCAACGCCAGCTTGAATTTGAACTCGGTGGGGTCGATGGTGAGGACCCGGGGGCGGCACTCCCGGTCCAGGCAGTACACATTGTTCCCCTTCACGCGGGTGACATAAATAGGCAGGTCCAGGGTGCGGATGATTCCATGATCCCTGTGCCAACACAAGACAGTCCCGAACTCAGAGGAGGCTCAACCCTCTGCGGGTTGTTCGAGCCTGGATTATAACAGCAAACCCCAGGATGAAACACCAGCGCTCAGGGTCACCAGCCAAAGGTCAGCATTCAGCTCCAGCTGCCTTTGGGCACGTCCACACTGCTGGTTCACAAGCACCAGCTTTGGCATCTGCCCAAAAAAACCAACCCCACGGTCATGGGCACCAGCGCAAGGAGTGGGCGCGGGACCCGGCTCACCCGGTGGTGACGGCGTATTTGATGTGGTTGCTGGTGGTGTAGATGAACACGCCGCTTTCATCCCAGGCCCCGCTCTTGACACGGATGTTCTCATGGATGTTACAGAGCGATTCCAGCTTCCTGTTGCAGATCATGATGGCTGGAGAGGAAAGGCACCAGAATTAAAGCCTGGGGACACCTCAAAACACCTCAGTTATGGCTTCTCTCTTCCATAGTCCCAGCAACAGGAACTACACTCAAGAGACAATGGAACCGTGACTAAATGGTCACCATCTGCGAGCAGCTGGATCACGCTGAGGAGCACAAAACCCCTCTCTCAGCTTTACAAGCTCACAGGAAGGTTTTCCTGAAGGGACAAAGCAGCCAGGCCCACAGCGGGAGCGCCTTTCACCGTGGCGCTGGGTGGTTTCTCTAGCAAGACCTCTGCTCCCCACCAAGGAAGGAGCGGGTGTGAACCGCTGCGTGTGTCCCCCCCAGCTTACCGTGCTTGGCCAGCAGAGCTACATGGGACATGTCAGCCGACCAGATGACATATTTCACCTTGGAGATCTTCACCGAGGCCAGAGTTCTGGGGAAGGAGAGCACCGATGTCAGAGGATTAACAATACTCCCACAGCAAGCTCTGCATGATCACCACCAGATCACAGCCTGAACCAGGTTTGCAGATGCTCTGAAGCCCCTTTCTGTGATTCTGGAGCTATGGAGTCATGAGGCAGAACTGAACGTCTCTGCAGTTCAGGTCAGCAAAACAAACTCCAGAGCTGTGAAACACCAAAGGTCCTGGAACGACAACTGACATCAGAACCCGGACTTCTGAAGGGTTTAGGGCGAGGGCAATAAGGTGTTTCCAAGCAGCATGTTGAGGTGCTGGAGCATGTCCAGAGAAGGACAACAGAAGGGTTGGGGGCACAGAAGGGCAGGGTCTGGAGCACAATGCACTGAGGAGCGGCTGAGGGACCTGGGGGGGTTGAG
>NW_010424167.1:1113-3103 GCF_000710305.1 Buceros rhinoceros silvestris | reverse complement strand
TCGTGGGTGCCCCGTCCCTGGAGGGGTTTCCCAGCTGTGTGAAGGTGGCGCTGAGGGACAGGGGTCAGTGGGGACCTGGCCGTGCTGGGGCAGCACTGGGACTTGATGGGCTCAAAGGGCTTTTCCAACCCCAATGGTGCGGTGACTCTGGGACATAAGCACCCACCACACCTCACATTTCTCTGCAGATAAGCCAGAACCTTCTCAACCATACAACGAAGGGAAAAAGCACCAGCTCCTTCCCTGTTTCTTTGTGACCAGCAACACGTAACCAGCACAAAGCGGGTCAGAACCCATGGGCCAGGACAGCAGACGAGCTGGCTCGACTGCGTTTGGGTCTTTTGATCCCCATCCACTTTCACAGCAAAACTCTTCACCGGGTTTACGAGGGTTCAGCTCACGCCTCCCCGTGATCGACGGCACAAGCCTGCCGCGGAATTTGCGCCTTGGCTCCGTTTACTCTCTGTCCTAGTGGTTGGCCCTGGTTTGGATCGCCCTGATGCAGCCAGCAGCTGCCACTAAATTCCGGAGGGCATTAATCGCTCTTACTCGTCCCCCAAGGGCACAAACCAGCAGCACAAGCGGAAAACCTCTCCCGGTGGAGCGGATCTTACCGCTTCTGCTGCACGTCAAAGAGGGTGATGGAGTCGGCGTCTCTCAGCAGCAGGTTCCCTGTGCCAGCGTAGAAAATCTCATCGCAGTTCGGCACCTGCACCTTCTTCGTGATCTCGTTCTTCAGGTTCTTGATGAGGATCTGCCACGCGACAAGACAAAATGGAACAGCACAGGGCGGTTAAATAGATTCTACAAAAATTCTGAATTGTTTTCAAAGCAGAATTTTTGTAGAGCTGAACCTCAGTGACAAGAGGCCAAAATAAGAGCTGCAGCCTTTCTCGAGGCAGGATTGGGCTCGATTCTGCTGGAAAACCTGGCCAGGAGTCTGGCAGGGTGCAGACACAGGGTGCTCTCGGTTTCCAGCCCCCCTGGTCCCTCTACACCGAGCACAGGAAGAGAGCAAATGAGGCAGAACCCGGCGTAGAGAGAAAAATGAGGCACTGAGAAGGAGAAGGGCAAGTGGAGAAGGGGAGGGCAGGGAGGACAGACAGGATGGGCATGAAATAAGGTTGAATTTACCACGGAAAAATCAGCCTGAATAAAAAAAGGAGGAAAAAATATAATATCCTGCATGGGGCAAAGCGCGAGACTTTTCCTCCCCTTCACACCAAGTAAATTCAAGCAGGGAAAAACCTTCACGACTGTCTTCATCCCTCCTGTCTCCTGCCGTGCTCCGTGAGGGAGAACAAGGAGCTTTATTACAGCTCCAACCCACATTTTCACCATTTCCCCTTTACTTTCACCGTTTCCCCTTTACTTTCCTGCTCTCAGTGACCCGGGGCGGCTCCGCAGCACTAGCCTGGCCCGTCCTCACTGCTGAACTCCGCAGCTGCAGCAGGAACCCAGCGACTGAGTAAATCTGACAGATTTACTGCCAGAAAAGTTAAAAAATAATTTGACTATCAACATTTTCGCTCTACTCATGGGCGTGGGCAGCCCCCTCCCTGCTGCCCACGCTTTGCCAGTCTCCTCGAGCCCCAACCACCCTGTCAATGCCGCCTCTCTGCATTCCCGACGACGACAAACCCAGTCAGAGCCTTTCCAGCTCGTCCCCTTACCGAGTGCATGCGGTCGAGGACAGCGAAGCGGTTCCGCGCTACCCACACGGCCGTCAGCCCGGAGGAGCGTTTCCCTTCGGGGGCTGCAGGGAGCAAGACAGGTAAATAAAACCAAACCACTGGCGGCAGCACAGAGTCAGTCTCGTTTGAGCCCATCTTGGCTGTTGTAGCTGCTTCCTGCTAATTGATGTTTAACCTGAGGCTACTCACCCCCCTCCCCGATGTCCTTTCGGCTCTCGGCGTGGCCCGCGCCAACCCCTTTCTCCAGCCAAGGCACAAGACAAGCGGCTGTTGGCACCGGGACGGGCCGGAGCGCC
>NW_010424167.1:0-930 GCF_000710305.1 Buceros rhinoceros silvestris | reverse complement strand
CTCCCGCGTTTCCAAGCCTAAAGCAAACACAGCCCTCGGCCAGCCCAAACGAGCAGGATGCAGGAGGCGCCGCGGACGCGGGGAAGCAGAAGGGAGCGGAGACACCAAGTGAAATCGCTGCTCGTTTGGGAAAATCAAGCTTGCTGTAGTTCTGAGTCCCTTTTCTGACCGGTCCTGCCAGGAGGCTCCCGCTGCAGTGTTACTCCAGCTGCTGTTTGTGGCAGATCTACACACTAAAAACGATTATTTAACCCCCCTCAGCTACTGCCCAACACAAGTGACACTTGTCTGAAGCCATCTCCCCACTCTGCTTGTGGTTTTCTGACAGCTTCGTCTTCAGAATCTCCACTTGCTATTGACCGTAGATGCGGCAGGAAATGACTGAACCGCATTACCCAGGAGGTTAACGAGGGCTAAGAAAGCTCAGCTTCCCTCGTAGGGCAGGTCAGTCGCTGAAGGACATGAAGATGACAACCCCAGAGCACGTTTCAACACCGATGCCACAGTCCTGGGTCTACGGGTCGCCTCTAGGGTGGCTTGTTGGGGAAAACACTTCTCCATCAGCAGAAATCTATGCTATTCTTGAAAATGCACCTGGTTTTCACGAGGTTTAAATATTTTTTCCTCTAGAAAGGTTCTTCCTCATTTAAAAGGTCACGAGCTGGGTGTCTCCAGGCAAATCAGCTTTGAACATCTCACTCAACCAACTCCCTCCCCCCCCCTCCCCAACCCGCTCCTGCCGTGGTGACAGAGGCAGGAGGAACCAGCTGGAGTTTCAGATCCCAAATGGAATTCAGAGTTAGGAGAAAGAATTATTTTGTTTTTTCCCTAAATCATGTTCTGACTCGTCATCTGGAATGCACCGAGAGGAAGAACGGCTCCTGGCACCTCAGCACTGTCACTTTTACAGCCACTTTTCAGCGGATAAAA
>NW_010424166.1:0-10257 GCF_000710305.1 Buceros rhinoceros silvestris | reverse complement strand
AAGGAAGTTTCAGCTCAAACCAGGACAGAAACTCACACCATCTTCCTGCCCAACAACATTAAACTTATCAGGCAAAAAGTGCAAAAACTTGAAATCACAGCAGCCTTGCAGGTGGACTGGCATTTTTGTTTTTTGCTTCTCTCCAGCAAGAGGCTGAGTAAAGGCTGCTGGGTCACACTTAGGATCTCTCTGTGTGCATTCTGGCCTTGCATCCTGGTGCTGGGCCTGAGGCCTACCACATCTACCCAGCATGGGCCCAGAGGGCCACACCATGCTGTCTACCTTTGGGAGATACCTGCAGAAAAGGCATGCTGCCAGCACTGACCCTAGCACTGGGCCTGCCTTTTGAGCAGCACCCACTGGGACTCACCGTCTCACCCACCTCAGCTTCAAGAAGGGAACACATTTTAGGCACAGAGCAGAGAAAACCCTGTGGTACCCCTGCAGGTGACATTTACAGCAAGTACTCCATATCAGGAATATAGGATGGAACCTGCAGTTTGCAGTTGGCAAAATCACAAGTGTGTCTAGGTGTGCGTTTGGACAGCTTGGCAATAATTGCCTTCCCTCTCCAGTCCCAGACCCCTCATGCATCTCTTAGCATCATCTGAGACTGCTTAAAGGCAGGTGGAAGAAACTCAACACAATGAACAAGCAAACACCCTATCCAAAACATAACCCTCACTGCAACCTCAGCTCGAACGAAGGCACATATGGGATGACTCATCCCGAGCATGCCCATCATCCGCCTGCATGGCCAGCAGTGTCCAGGTGCAGCGGGGCTGGTGCACATCTGCCAGGTTGATGGGCAATCAGCTGCCTGCTGCAGGGCAAGCAGTTGCTGGGGCGGTCAGTGGGTCAGCACCTCGGTGAGGCAGATGGGAAGCCTGCCCTGCCAGGCATGGCAGCACCCAGAGCAGCAGCAAAGGCAGTGGCCAGCATCAGGGGAGCTGCAGCAGCAGTGAGTGGCCCTCCTCTACATGCCTGCTGCCGGCCGCTTACCCCTCTCTCTGGCACACTCACAAAGGGAAGAGATGTGCTTTTAATGACAGCATGATCTTTCTGCCACCTATAGAAAACTAATGGAGAGAAGGTGAGCAGCCCCCCTGAGAGTGCAAGGCTGCTCCTTTACCTCTCTCTCCACTCCTCTCCCAGCTAGGCACTGCCGCACCATGTCTGCGGCCAGCACCCATCTGCCTGTACCAGCATCATCAGCCCAACCCTGGCCCTTGATCCCTTTTCCCCAACACCCTGCCTGAACCACACCTCTCCAGGGCCTCCTGGACCATCCATGGTGCATTGGTGCATGTCTTCCCCATACTGCCTAGCTCTCAGCCACCAATAGCTCCATACTTACTCTGGGAGCTATTGTGCTGGGAGCTCACTTGACAAACTGTACACTCAGCACAGCCCCTCAGTTTGCAATTCTCCTTTGTGAAGCTGCCCAACATCTCTTTTGTCTTTGCACATGCTAGTGGGCTTCTCTTTACCTTGGGTACCCAGCGCAGGGGCTAACCGGCCCTGTACGAATAACAGTGACAAATCAATATATAACATCGGTCAGGAAACCTGACTTCACAAATGCAGAGGCAGAATGTAGTAGCTTGGCAGAAGGGCAAACAGGGAGAGGGAAAAAAACCTTCTAATCTCGTCCTTGGGGCTTGGTAAGTGTTGTGGTTTAGGATTTTGGCTCCAGTGCAAAGGGGAGCTTTTTCACCCCCTTCCCTTGTTTTTGGCACAAGAGGAGGTTTTGCCACCTTTGTTATGGCATGCAAGGGGAAAGGGGTACAGGCATTATGAAACACAGCCCCCACCTCCAGTTTCGTGCCTGCCCCCTGTAGCCAAGCCATGTCAATCAATGTCTCTTTGAATAACACTGTAAAAAGAGCTGACCACGTTGTTTCTTTGGTGCACATTTTTCCATTCACAAAGAGAGAACTGAAGCAGTCATCTAAGCAACCGGGAAAGTAAAGATCATCCGTGCGGCAGATGATAGACTTTGCTGATTACTGGCAGGAGTGAAGGAAGAGACACAAGAAAGCAGGGATCCGGAGCAGTCCAACTGTGCACGGAGAGTAATCGCTGTTGAGGGAGGAGAAAAGAGTGCAAAGTGCTAAGAACAAAGGCCGCTCTGGAATGCGGAGAAGAACCCAGAAAGTCCCCCAGAGATCTGGTGACTCTTATGTTTTGCAGCTGGGGAGATAGAGCCAGGGTATCCTCTGGAAACCTGGTGACTCTTAAGTTTTGCAGCCATCAGCCCAGTGAGTGTTCACCACAGAGAGAGGCTAAGCATTGCAGAGGAAGTTTGTTCCAAAAAATTCACTTTGGAACTTAAATGCAAAAAGTTAAAAGGACTGCGTTGCCCCCATCCCACCCACTTCTCCAGCGCTGACCACATGTGAGTGATCATAGTGGGGAAGGGGTAAAATGGAAGGAGAGGTATATGTGTTTATGTATATAATATCACTGTTATCTCTTTCTTTCTGTCCCACCAGAATTTAAGTGATGCTTTGTGGTTCTCATTATTTTTGAATTAAATTAATTTTTGTTACCCTCTTTGCCTGTGGCTATAAGTGGCTTGTTAACACCTTCCATTCATTTTCTGAGCTCACACACTTTCTTTTGTTTACCTCTTGGAGGAGATAAACCTCCCCTGAAAGCAAATTGTGACTTTTCAAACAGCAACAGGAAGTCTTGGTTGGGTTATTAGAAAACCTATGGATCTAACCTGATATTCTTTCTATGGTTCACTACATTTTCACTCCTGATTTTGCTACACAATGTTTTGTGGAACCATATGTGCCTCTGATGTTTTGCGGGGGTAAGGCCTGTGTTATGGACTGGGTAGGTACATCCTAAAATGACCAGCCTTTGCTTCTTCTGCTGCATGTGTCACTGGTTACTCTGTTCCTCAGTCCAGTGGTAGATGGATCTAAAGAAAGCCTGTTGGAAATTTCTAAAGGGCTTCAAGGTGCTTTGGATGTACCCAGAAGAGAGGGAGACCTCAGTCCATTCACAAGTCTGCACCCACAGCCTGTCAGTCACAGATCACTGTGTGGGGCAATGCAAGCCCAGAGCTACTGCAACTTCCTTCCCCTTTCTGACAGTAGAACCAGGCTCTTCTTCTTAAGAACATTTCCAACAGCTCCATTCATAGCCCACAGAAACCAAATATTAATTTACACAATTGCTTTGCATCTTGAAAATCCACTGTTTCAATCAGAAAAGTTGGAGCTTTGATTAAAAATCCTAAAAGCAATAATCATGTTGCTTCTTACACTCCTTATTGTGTTGCGTTTGTGTCTGATGGACTTTTGGTAGTGGGGGAGGAAGCTGCTGACATGGTCTGTGTAAGAAGCATGGTCCCTGTAAGAAGCTTGGTGAAAGCTCCCCTGACTCTAAGTCACCCTCGCCTCTGGCCAAGGCTGAGCCAATCAATGCCTCTGCGATAAACAGTTAAGAGCGGAAACCTGTTTGGCAAGGGCCTCTTGTTTCAGAATCTCTCTTTTTTTTTGGAGGAGGAGGTAGGATGGAGAGAACCCATGCAAACACCCAGTTTAGTGAGGAAGAAGGAGGGAGGACACTCCCTTGGGCTGTGGTGAGATAGCAGGCCATATACAGCCTATGGAGAAGCCCACGCTGGAGCAGGGGCCTTGCAGTCCTCAGAGATCACCAGTGGAAACAGGTTCCTGAAAAACGCCATGACTCTGAGCAAGATCCGTGCTGGGGCGGTTCATTGCTGGGAGAACTGCTGCCCGCAGGAGATGCCTGCACTGGTTGGAGGAGATAATGGAGGACTGTCTCCTGTGGGAGGGATGCCACATTGCCAAAGAGGAGAACTTTAAGGAGTGTTTCCCTTGAAGAAGAAAGAGTGGCAGAAGCAACATGGAGCGAACTGATCTAACTGCAACCCCCATCCTCTGCCAGCTCCTGTGCTGTGGGACAGAGAAGAGGTAGCAAAGCTGGGCCCAGGAAAGAGGGGAGGATGGGAGGAAGGTATATTTAAGATCCTGTTGTTTTTCTCACTGTCCTTGTCTGATTTGAAGGGTGATTTGGTAGTGATTTTGTTGTTTAAATTAAATTGATTTTGTTTCCCCAAGTCAAATCTGTCTTTTGCCTGTGACTGTCATTGATAAGTGAGTCCCCCCTGTCCTTTGTCTTGAAGCCATTTGTTGTATTCTCTCCTTTTGGAGTGAGAGAGCAGCTGTGTGATGCTTGGTAGCCAGCTGAGTCTAAACTGCAACACTTATATAACTACAAAGGAGACTGGATGCATGAAATAAGTGAGAGTTCAAAGCACTCTCAGAAAGCTGGCCCTAGAGGTTGTTTTCTAGTGCTATTCCATCTCTTTACCATTATTCTCCTTTGTTGAGTAAATACCAACACAACAATCATAATTTAGGAAGGCAAAGCCCCTTTCTTTTCAAGAACATTAGTCAGCATGTCTTAGAAGTCAGATTGTCCAATCCAATTATCTGAATGGCAGGTAAATGTTATTTCTGGCATAACAGGTATGAAGCAAATTAGGTTAAAACTACAAGATAAGCTCTTTTATCTTGGGATACTGAGTCTGGTATTAAAGAAGCAGAAATATGAATATCTGAGAGCATCTAGTGTTAAGATGATCAGCTATCAGAGGCACTTTAGGAGGCAAGTATAATCGTGCCTTTGCAGTGTTTTGTGAATCACTGTTCTCTGAGACCTGATGACAGATGACCTCTGAGATGCAGAACATTCTTACAATGTGAAAATGAATTTTTGTGAGAGGTATACGGAAAGGATAAATTCTCTGCCCAAAAGCCTTCTGGGGTAGGAAGGATGATCACATTCCACGATTTATTATAATAATTTTGTAGTTCATACAGTAAAGAGCACGTTTTTGATGAAAGATTTCCAACCAGCCCAAGGCTTCTGCAGGCAAATTTGGGAACTCCGTAATCTAAGTGGAATGACAGCCTTCAGATTCTCCTCTTGTTTGAGCCTGACATGGTTACAGAAGCAGGCATTGTGTATGTTCCTTGTGAATAAACATGACTACATCAAAGTAACTGATCCCCATTTCCTTTTCAGAGAAACAGCCAGTGAGGGTCCATATGTTGGCTAACCTTTCAGGCAAAAACGAGCAACACCATTTTAGATCATTGCCTCAGGGGCAGAAAAGTCTAAGATGGTCCAGAAGGAGACAGAAAACACATAGTTGCATTTGAAATTATTTTGATTGCTGATGCTGTTGCATGTCATTCTGTCCCTGTTTGGCCAAATGAGGTATTTTCGGTAAAGATTGAAATAATTTTCTACTGTAGATGACGTAGTCTTGCGTTCCAAGCCACTCTATCAGCAATGACCTAAAAAGATGAATGGCAGATTGTGAAACACTGATTTAGAATTTTCCAGTTCAGTTTCTCTCTTCTTCAAATTATATTGCAATTACTCTTTCTACTCCAGTCATCTGGACAGACTGATAGTAAACTTCAGAAGACAGTCTTTCTTTGTATATGAACGTCAGACAAGTAATGAATACTAATTCTTTCTGTGCAACAAAGTGTCCCCAGAACAGGAGAGAGGTTAATTAGAGAGGGGAAGAACTTGTCTTGTAACTGGCGTACCTCTGCCAATTGGTGACAGTAGAAAGAGATAATGATAAGCATTTCTTAAAAGTAGACTGGACTGGAGAAAGGCATGAAAGTAGGGGGAAAAGAGAGCAAAAGAAGGATAAGATTGTCTAGGAAGAAACAATATGTATGATCTTGAGTAGGTGAGATTTATTGGTTAAAATCTGATATATGGTAGAACTTCCTATCAGGAAAACTAGTAATGGAAACCTCCCTTCTTACTGTGAACTTGGACAACCTGCATGCAGAACATCCGACTGTGCTGCCATTCAGCTTCAGGTTTGGCTTCCCGGAGAAAATTATCTTTTAATTTCATCATAGCTTCCTCTTTCTTCTTATTGCAATTTAATTGCTAAATCTAAGGACCTGTCACAGGGTAATTCCAAGAAAAAACTACAAGTTTTGCTATGCTTCACATGTGTTCTACAGTTATAAGTAATTTCAGGTCTCCCACTGCCACCTGTATTTCCGTTAAACCTGTATACTGACAACTGCTTCCACATGAGCATATCTGCCTGCTCTTCAAAAGGGTTTTGCCTAAGCACAAGAGCTTGCCTGGACAGATCAATTTACAAGCTGAGTACAAGCTAGAGATAGGCTCAAGGAGCACCGTGGAAAGCAAAGTACTTGTGAGCAGAATAAATAGATATCTCCCCTTTGACTCCCCTAAGCCATTACTGAGCATCCTCCATCCCTTCTTACCAGTGCTGTTGTAGAAACATTACTCGGGAGAAAGAAGAGGTGCAGCTTCTGTTGAGATCCATGTGAACTGGGCTAAATGTGAATGGAGATTCGGTGTCATCTGTTTCCACATCTAATGACACCTTGTGCTTTGGTGGGCTTTGTGAACCTTTAGTCATTTTGGAGTTAGGAATTCAGGGTTAAATGATTTATTTCACCTGCCACATTGAACTGTTAGTTCATTATTTCCTAAACATGTTCTTTCCTTCCCCAGTTTACGTTTCTGTCCCTATTTGAGAAAGGAAGAGATCTGTAAGTGCATACATAATGGAGAGTCATCTAGATCCCACTAGCTTACAGCAGGAGCTAATTGCTATCAGTCTTGGAAAACACTGCTGGTCTGAATTAGCCCTCTTTATATACACCATATAAGAAAACAAAAGTGACAGATGGCCACTTCTAAGGTTACAAGGTTTACACAACCATACTTATTATGAGGGGAGTATGTGTGTGTGTATGTGCCACTCCTCCCAGCTAACCTGGGTATCGCCAAGCAAAGTTGACAAAGAGGAAACAGCGCAAAAAATGTGAACTTCTTGCAAGTTTCAATGAAAGAGGCACCATAACAGAGAATGAGCCCTTGTCCATGCTGCCATAGAGGGAAGGGTGCATGCCTGGACCAACGCTTGTTAGACATCAGAGAATCCCTACAGGCAGAAGCCCTGTTTGAGAAGGGGTAGAGAGCACAGTGTGAATCCCCAGCCATTATGAAAGCCTCAGTAAGTATGTCCTTCTGTGTAGACACAACAGAATCCTTTTTGCTGTTATAATTTCTCACTGTGTTGATGTTTTTTAAAGCAGGGGGGTAGAGAGCACAGTGTGAATACCCAGCCATTATGAAAGCCTCAGTAAGTATGTCCTTCTGTGTAGACACAACAGAATCCTTTTTGCTGTTATAATTTCTCTTCTGTGTTGATGTTTTTTAAAGCAGGCTTTACATTTCCAGTAAGTTTGAATGGTTTCCTCTAGGCATGCAAGTCTGGCTTCATTTTACCTTACAAACAGGTTACATACAGATCTTTCTTGGATTGAGCATGTTGAGATTCAATTTCTTTGTCTGTAGAATGATGCCAGTGATAAATGCTTCTTTAATTTTGAAATGGTCTAATCTGATCAATTAACTTACACGCACATGTTCAGCTGTGTATATTTTTCATGTTCAATAGTTTTTTGGCTGGCATCTACTTCACGTCTGTGTTTATGCCTATATGTACACCTATCTTCTGCCTACCTGAGCCCTCAGACTTTAAGGAAACAACATCTGGGGTTTTTTGTCATTGTTGGGCTTATGGAAGGAACAAAATACAGGAGCATGCAGTAACACTGTCTTCCCTTGCTATTTTGCTGGATAATCATCAAATTTGAAGGTATCCTTTTCCCTTGCTCCTCCCACACCTTCTCCTCCATTCCTTGACTTTAATCTAGTAAATGCAGACCTGCTAATACCCTGACCGTGCATAAACTTTCTGCTTCAAAGCATGGCATACAGGAATAGGATTGTGATATTGAAAACGCTGCTTCACATCTTGATTTAAAAGGAAAAAGTTCTTCTGATTTACTTCAGGAAGTGTCACATGATTATCTGTATTTTTGCAAGCAGAGGACTTCAGCTAAGGAGAGCCTTGCCTTTATTAATTTCATTGGTGAGAGAATTGTACTTGGGTTACTATTCATTATTTATATAATTGCATATCACAGTATTATTCTGTGGTAATCTGCACAAAATTATTATAATGGTACAAACCAAGCAGTGAGATGGCTTCTAAGGTATATGACAGACTAACTCCTCAGATTCCTTTCACTTTAGTGTTTGCTATAGCAATTACAGTGACTCTATGCATGATAAATGACCATGTCTTCCAGTGTTTCCAGTTTTAGCATTGGGATGACAAGCAATGAATATCATAAAAATACAACAGAACAAAACATGTCATAGGTTCTGTTCCTACGGGTGAAAATACATATCCATATTGGGTTATGACACTCATTCAGTGTTCTGTTTTTGTGGCTATTACTGATACTGATTTCCCTTGTGACAATACGCTGCCACCAGTAAATCAGGTCTTTACATTTCTGATTTTCCTTCAGCTTCAGTTGCCAATCTCATAGTAGTTTAATAGTTTACAAAATTGCATCTACCAAGCAGTGTCCAGCAAATGCTCTTTAATTACAGTTACTGTAAATATGGGGATAAACACAATATTAAGTAAAGAAAATTAATTCCATCTCTGAGTTCTGATCACTCACAACCACATCAATTACTATGTTGCTGTAACTGTCAGTCATTCACAGCCATCTCAATTACTATGTTGCTGTAACTGTAACAACATTTGGGAGAAGGAGAAGCTCTTCTCATTTTAAATCACATGATCTATATGCATAGTTTAGATTATACTGCCTGGACAAGCCTAGTAGCTTTACTTTCCTAGCTACAGAGGAAAGAAAAAAGTTGAAGCAGCATTTCAGTACATTTACGTCAATCTATTTTATGTTCCCAGAAACTATATTCCTTTTAGATTCAAGTATTTAAAAGCATCTGCCAAACTCCAGTAACTGGTAAACATAGAAAGATTTAAATTTGCTACTGTCCCATGTTTTCAAATCTAACCATCAGATTGGAAATAAGTTAAATAGGTATACAAATCAACAATCTGAGAGACGCTAAAATGCCATGGCATCCGATGTTAAAAAATCAGCACCCACATCAGCCTTCAGATCCACCCACCCATTTTAAAAATAAATCATTATTATAAACTGAGACTGAGCCTTGCTGATCAATAAAAAGCAAATTCCCAGGAACCAGAGTAGAAGATGTCAGCTTGTATGTCAATTGTCTGTCCATTTGTAGCATCTTCCCTGAAATAACTGAACTGATCCTAATCCATGCTCACTGTAAATTTCGTGGTCTAGATTACAGTTTGAGAAAAATGTAATTTGTGTTTAGTTATCTCTTTCTATCCTTGTTTCTTACCCAGTCCCATCACTGTAGGAGAAACACTCATGATTTAAGTTTTGTGTTTAGCTTTGTAACAACTTTGTGAAGAGGGAAGTAATAGCTTCATTTTACTGATAGCAGTCTTAGAGAAGGGTGTCTGTGCCTAGATGTTGGCAGCCAGGGCCTGCAGGGATGGCCCCTGAAAGAAGAGGTCGGGGACGCCCTGTGGTGGACACAGACAGTTCCAGCCATCTCCAACCAACCCCCCACAGGGCACAGCTGAGCCCCTCAGTCAAGGTGGTGGCATCTCTGGGGAAAAGTGTTTTAAAAAGGCTAAAAGATGCTGCACAGCAGCTGTGTGAGAGAGAAGTGAGAAAAATGGGAGAAAAACAGTCCTGCAGACAGTCAGGTGAGAGAACAAGATAGCGAAGAAAGTGCCTCATGTGCTGGAGGAGAGATTCTCCTGGAGCCCAAGGTGGCAAGGTGCAGCTTGTGGAGGATCTTACATCACAGGTGATGGAGACCCCATGCAGGAGGAGGCTTCTGGCAGGAGCTGAAGGGCATTGGAGAGGAGGCCATGCAGAAGTAGGTATTCTGACAGGAAATGTGCCCTATGGAAAGAGCCATCTGGATCAGTCTGTTCCTGGAGAAATGTATCCCATAGAAAGGATCCATGCTGGTGCAGTTCTTGTAGAACTGAAGCTCATAGGAAGGACCCACGCTGGCGCAGTTTGTGAAGGACTGTCTCTTGTGGGTTCAGTTTCATGTTTAAAGATCTGAAAGCTGGCTTCAGGAGAACTACGTTTTTTCATTACCTACAGCTCTAGTATCTACCAAAACAAGCAACAAAAATCATTGCTCTTTCATATTCATCACTCATTAGAAGAGTTTACAGTAGTTACAGTGAATAGTGTTCTTTGACTAAGTTTATAGGATAAGCCATTGTCCTGGGTTCAACATGGAGGAACC
>NW_010424165.1:0-579 GCF_000710305.1 Buceros rhinoceros silvestris | reverse complement strand
TCTATCCAAAACACACTGCGTTATGCCAGCGAAAGACCTGGTGAACAACGAGGGCAGTGCCCGCAGAGTCGAACACCGAGATGGACCTACCTTCTGCCTCAGATAGAGGATGTTTCTCTGACTTAGTGGGGTTTTCCCCAAAATTTTTCATCCAGCAAAGCTTTGTTTTCCATACGATACCAACCTTTCATCTTCCCAAAAGACTAAACACAGACACGTATAATAAACTCTGTGTAGAAGTCATGAGATGAGCAGAGGCTTTCCACTCCTCAAGCCTGCTTTTACTGTCGGGCGCTCTTGGATAGACAGGAACAAGGATAAAACTGTATGCAAGGTTCATCCAAGTCTAAGAACTGGAAGGAGAGGAGAAAGGAACAGAGCTGGGTATCTGTCTCAGGATACCTTCCAAAAATTACGTGTTCTACTCCTATGGTTCAGCAACGCGCAGTACTTTTCTCAGACACAGAGCATTCCAGGACAATAAAAGGCCGGGGTCCTCTTTGGCCAAATCAAGACACGAGGTAGAGATTGCACGGGCTGGGGAATCGAGGCTTTGCCATCATGCTGCCTCCAGTCTAC
>NW_010424164.1:82540-83932 GCF_000710305.1 Buceros rhinoceros silvestris | reverse complement strand
AAGGGAAGGTTTGGCTAACCCAGGACAGTGTTGAATCCATACATGTGTGTGTGCACTCTGTGTGTGTGTGTGTGTATACACTTATGTATTGTATGTTGTGGAGACCTTCTATTTAATTATGTCAGATCCTTCTGTTGCTGTACCATTGGGGTATGGTGGGTGTTACCACACAGAGCTAAGCAAAAACCAGTCTCTGCCTACTTTTTTGTCCTACTTCATCCACACTGTAACACCTCCAATGTGCTGTCAGTGTCAGCTGTCACCCAGAGTGCTCAGGAGGGAGATGAAGGCCTTGCTGTGAGGAGTGTGATGTTGTGAGTCAATAACATACAAGCAAAAATACTCCAGAAGCCAGCCTGGCTCAGATATGTCAGTCCTGGTTCCCCATCCTCTTGAGCTGATCTCTGACACTGGCCACCCACGGGACGAGTCTGGAGACTCAGCACTCAGACGGGGAATCTCCGTGTCACTGATGGCGCATCTGCAGAAATGGATTTTCTTGGCAAAAGAAACTATAACAGGCGTGGTTTCACAGAAACAAAAAAATGGTTTGGCAAACACGTTACGTTGCTGTTTCAAAAATGGCATGTTCTCTCAGAAACCCTTGGGCCAAGCACTCTTGCTTTAGATTTAGAAACGGGCCCTTTGATGTGGAGAGCAGGCCTGGGGCTGGAGGCCCTTCCTTTGGGCGTCCACGCTTTCGAGGGTGATTTTCTAAATCACAGGGTTCAAGCCCAACTGCCTTCTCTCTGACAGAGTTAGCTGCCACGTGTCGTACTCCCGAGCCTCCAGCATGTACAGCGCTCGTGGCTGGCGTGCAGGCACCGGCGGTCCTCGGATTGAGAATCATTCCTTCCTTGCTGTGCATGGGAGCTTGACCGCGGGAACGCAGTGAAAACCAGCGGCCAGTGAAACACATGATACGCAGCTCTCTGTAGCGTGACATGGTGCGTTAGCTCCCCAAAGACAGCCTGGAGCCTCGCGGTAGTCCTCTCAAACAGATCCTTGCTCTCTGCTAAACGTAAAAGGACGCTGTGTAAATGGCCTCACTTGTGTCAGAGTCGGTTCACCAGCTGGGGGTCTGGCTCCTCCTGTCTGGTACGTTCTTTACCAGCAGAGACAGTGGTGTTTGAAGCGACCCACACTGGGGTTTGTGACTCTCTCTGTTGTTTCTCACTGCACCTGGCTTTGTTACTGGTTTTGTTACTGTTCAGGGTCGAGGTCCCGAGGTAACAACTCCTCGAATTCCTTAACGATCCCCTTTGTCTCGCTAGAGACAGAAGGGGTTTAAAGGGGAAAGAAGAAATTCACACCTCGGTCTGCGTTTGGGAAACTGAAACAAACTTTTAATGAACAATAAAGCCACACAACTATACACTAATATATATATAT
>NW_010424164.1:77236-82416 GCF_000710305.1 Buceros rhinoceros silvestris | reverse complement strand
AAAAAAACGAAGAAGAGAGGCCTCAGGTAACCAGGTGCAGAGGGGAAGAGGAGAAAAAGTTTTTAACAGTCTTGTTCAAGGTCAGTGCTCTTAGCAGGCACCCAGCAGCGAGGCGGGAGTGAAAACCCTGCAGCGGCTTCCAGGCAGAGAAAGTGAGATCCTTCCCGCGGCGAGACCCGCACAGCGAGAACACTGCAGGAGAGCTCCCTGCACGGAACAGCCGGGAGCCCGAATGTCTCACCTGGTTTCAGACGAAACTCACGGCAGTAGCAGTTCGCAGTCTGTGATCCTCAGGTCCTCTGTCGGCCTTCAGCTCTCGGACCTAGTCGTTCCACAGGTCGGGCCCAGTCGGGCCTAGCCGGCCTGGTCGTCAGCCAGCAGGTCCGCGGCAGTGCTCCTCCGTGCCGCGGTCCGGAAGCCCAAGAGAGCGACACTGCCCCGGGCTGCTGCTTTAAAGGCTCCCGACGTAACGTTCCACCTGACCCCCTTAACCAATTAAATGCGGAGTTATTGTACTGCATGGAATAATTCCATTTGTCCATTTCCCAAAACAAGGAAGCTTCAGCTCTAACCAGGACAGTTACCATTCCTGTGACATCTTTTCCTTTTTGGGAGCTGATTTAAAAGCAAAACCTTGTAGATTGAAAGCATTAAAGCAAAAGAGTTTGTGAATAGGAAGCAGAACAGGCTGTTTCCGACTCTGGTCGCTCATGGTTGGATTCAAAAGAAGCTGATGCACAGATCATCCCGTATGCAGTCCCGTGGTTCTGGCTTCATTTTAAGCTACAATACAGGAGATTTGCCCGTGTCAAAGGCTATAATGAAAACAAGAGTGTTGGAAGAAATAAAGTTACTTACTTTTTATGGGTGTTCCTTCCTTTGTGGTTTAATGAAACACCATATCCTTACAGAGCCCCAGACAATAACCTCACCTTTCACAGCTACGCTTAATGCAAATTAAGCCTAATGGGCAGTTTAATGTAAGTGCCCGATACATTCAACTAGTCAGCACTGGCTGTGCTGAAAAAACTGACTATTGGCCAGGTGACTGGTGTAGTCTGAAGTATGTAAAATAGTATCAAAGTCATGTTAGGAGGCATCGAAATTTCTTCAGTCTACCAGGTTCTCTGATACAAACCTACAAGCTCTTGAATGCTTGAAAGCTGAGTTTGTGAAGGTTTGGATGAGTTTGTCCTTTGCTGGAGTTTGTTAAATCTGAATAAATGTTACCAAGAAAAGCTGTTTTCTGTGCCATTTCATCCTCCGTGGCCCTGGTTCTTATCCGAAGCCCTCTGTGGAATGCTGCTATAAAGAAGTACTTAGTGCCAACACATTTTGTTCTAAGTGTGAACTTGAAAATGGACCAAAGCTGTGGACGCAGGTGCAGTTTTTGCAAACGTGTGATTGGATTTGGAGCAAAACCCTTTCAAAGGTGGGGAGATGTGCAGTTTCAGCGAAGCAGGCTGGCACTGCTGGGAAGGCAAGGTCACGATTTAACAAACAACCCTTTTTCATTCTCACTTCTTAATTGCAGAAGTCAGTCGGAGTTCAGCTTTTGCGTGTTAGGCCATGAGGAAAAAGAATTTCCTCTTTGTCCCTTTTGCTGACTTTTTCTCATGGTATGTGCAGAACCAAGGGGTTATTCTTTTCCTCCCTGTTTTAGTAACGAAAGTTCCAGCAAACGATTCAGGATCACACATAATAATGATAGCTCAGTGCGTTTAGGAAGTTTACTGTGCCCTGTAGCAGCCTGCACGTGTTTCACCATGTGGAGCTTTTCAGTCTAACCCCTGTTGTGCTCTGTAGCTGCTGGGGGCAGAGGAGGGTGCTTGGGTGGGCGAGCAGCACCCTTGTCCTGCCTTCGCTTTGCGCTAGGGAGCAACGGGCTCTGGAGTGGCTCCTAGTAGCCTTTGCCCTGATTTTCAGCAGTCTGAGCACCTGGGTGCCTGGTTTAGCGACCTGCTTGCCCATGGCTCACTGAACTTGCCCAGCCCATGGCCTTTCTCCTCTGGTTCTCAACCCGGCAGTGCTTGGGCTGCCAGTCCTCATCTCTTTCCTGCAGGCAGCAGTTGGTGGTTGGACGTCTGCCCTTTTACTTTTCCCTTGTTTGCCCCCAACGTGGGGCTGATCTGTGTAGGACAGCGTTGCTCTGGCCGTGCAATCCTGCTCACTGGGAATTAACCCCACTGCTGTAATTCCTCGAGACCCGGCCGGGTGCTGCAGAGGTTTCTGTGCAGTGTGAGTCGCTGGACTCTTGGTGCCTTGCAGCTTGGCCACAGAGCTTTGCTGTGTTTTGTGGGCATGAAACTGCACCTTGGTTCACAGTTCTGTCATGTCTTTTACTTTCTAAAGACAAACTTGCTCCTTTTCTTCTCTGCAGATTTGCAGTCTGCCTTCAAGAAAAAGACTTCTGCTTGCAGCCTTTGTTTATTAAACTGAGGAAAAAGAACAATTCCCCCAAACTAAAGCACTATCATTTGCTGGCAGCATGGCAGTGATTCAGGCTAACTGGGCAGTGAGCACAAATCCTGTCTTGACTAGATCATGTCATTTGGGAATATCATTACAATAGTGGATGTTTCATGCAGTGATATTTCCTCAGTGTCCCAGCCCTGGAAAACCTCCTGTTGCTGGACACTCACCAAGTTGTTAATGGAGAGTTTGGAAGCAGCCATCAGACGTAGCAAGACTTATAAACATGCATTAGCTATCTTGTTCTTCCTTCTTGGATCACGGGACACAGTCGTGTTTGGAAAAAGGTTTACATTTTCTCCTAAACTACAGCCCAAAGGCCCAGACCAACCCGTACTTTCTAGCAGGCTTATTTCTCATAGCTGTGCTCCCAGAAACAGGCACAGACGTATTTCCAAGATCAGCCTGTTAGCCAGAAACATCCTGAGAAGAGTAATTTGCCTTGAGGGATGGGTGGTGAACACGATCTTGCTCTTAGCTCTCCCTCTCTGATTGCTGCTGTTGGAGGTTTCTCTGTTATTTTCTAATAGCTTTTATTTTCACATAGCTTTTATTTTCACATAGCTTCTATTTTCACACACTCTTCTGGCTAGCTGTCCTTACACGTCTCTCTGACTCCTGGGATCCTGGGTTCTCTGAACTGCAAGAGAGACTGCCTGTAACTCTGTCTTTTTTTTTTTTTTAAAGGAAGGTATCTTCAGGTATCTCTGTGAGTCTCCAAAACTGTGCCTCTCTAGTCTCATCCTTCCACTGCTGCCAGTGCATCACACTGTTACTGAAGTATTTTACCACTTAGCTACAGCGGAGCCCTGGTGATGGCTCTCCTGGAAGATACGGCTCTCCTGGAAGATACGGCTCTCCTGGAAGATACGGCTCTCCTGGAAGCCAGCTCTGTAGCAAAAGAGCAAAGCATCACATGCACTGCTAGTGGTGCTGGCAGGGAGGTTCCCGTGTCATGTAACAGCCTTCAACACTACAAATCAGCCAAGTTCTGAATTCCTGTTCGTTCAGGGTACTGTGTTCACAGAAAAGCTTGCAGTCACCTTTTCAGACTTTAAGGTTAAGGGAGCGGTGCTGTCGCTAATTCTGTTATGCCTGGGGAACAAAAGTGCTCTGATTTAGAAAGGGCACTTTCTCTACAGGAGCTAAATTGGTGCCAGTGGCAGCACTGATGGTGAAAAGCAGCATCCCATCAAAGCTGTGCTTTGCATAAAGCAGCCAGCATGGCTCAGCACTGTCAATAACCTGCTTCCTGGGGCCCTGTTAATTTGCGCACAGAAAAGGGCGATATTTAGGCAAAAGACACTCTTTAGCATATAGGACCGTTCACCTAATAAAGGAGGGTCGGGTGTCTGCAGCCTGCTCCCTCTGACCTGTGCCTGCCTCAGGAACAAAGCTGCGAGGGTTTCTGTGGCACAGACCCTTCCTGGAGAAGCTCACTCTCCCAGCTGGGGCTCAGGGAGGCCAGAAGTGCCTGCTCACCTGGTGCTATGCTGCCGCCTCTGTACGCTGGTTTCCTGGTCACTGGTGTAAATCAGGAGTGACTTCAGTGAAGCCACAGATAATGGCAGGCTGGTACCACAGACAACCGAGGGAAACAGGACTGGGAGAATCAGGATAAATTATACTTCTTGTGTGAAATGCCATTACTGCCAAAGATGTTGGCAGAACTTTATTTGGTGTCTGTGGCCTCTGTTTCGTACCTGTGGTTGCCTCGATGTATCTGAATGGCAAATAGAACCTGCAGCAACCTCTTTAAATACAGAAGAGGCTTGAGATGACAAGGCATTGGGGGAATAGAAGGAGGTTGATTTGGCTGCTGTATTGGTAAAGACACTGCGTAAAGCCACACAACCTATATAACATATCAGTAAAGCATGTATTTTCTGAACATTTCAACTGTGTTAGTTTCTACACTTTTTTTTTTGTTTTATATGGCATGATAGGAAGCTGACTTGTTCCTGTTTACAGAGCATCTTGGAAGTAGTTTAAGAAAACAGATGAATTAATTGTATTTGTTAAAAAATTAGTTTTAGTTCGAAAATGGCACAAGAAGGTGGAGCATGAAAGGTACTGTAAGACTGTTTGAGAACAGGAATTCAGAACCAAATGGTTTTCTTTATCAAAATTCTGGATATTAAGTGGTTTAATCTGCTGCTTACTAGAAACCAAGGGTTTGCCTGTGTCATTCCAAAATGTGCAGGTAATGGGCAGTCGGGGAGCAGTGAGGAAGCGTGGCCGGGCGTACACCAGAAAGCAATCCTTCCTCTGTCTCCTCCTCATCTTGCTCAATGGAAAAGCAGCACTTCAGAGCCTGGAATGTTTTTTTTGTGTCAATATTTGTGTGTCTGCACTCTGCGACCACAGAGAAACTCAAAGCCCAAATCTCTCACCTCAGTGATATTTCAAGAGGGTTCCAGGGCTAAAATGAGAAAAATATGTTGTTTCTCTAGTTTGTTTGCTGTAGTTTGGGGGTTTTTTTGGTTGTTGGTTTGTTTTTTTTTTTTCAAGCTAGAAATACACAGTGAAAACTGTACAATCAGAGAAAGGCTTGTTGTGCTAAGCCAGACGGCTTAGCCAGAGCTGCTGGAGAAGACCTCATGGCATCTCTGCACTGGGCTGGCACTGGACTGGTCAAAGTCTCCTGGGGCTGGAGGGCTGAGCCGGAATGTAGGGAGGGTCTCCTAGTGTTGCCTTTCTCACTGTTT
>NW_010424164.1:74171-77167 GCF_000710305.1 Buceros rhinoceros silvestris | reverse complement strand
AGGAATGTAGGGAGTGTCTCCTAGTGTTGCCTTTCCCACTGTCTGGCCAGAAGAGGGTTAAGAGCTGCCCATCCGCTCTGTGATTCAGAGGGATTTGTAGGAAAAAGGTGTGCCTTTTTTTCCAGGAAATCAGAAGGCTTGAAGGGAGATGCCTTTGGCCTTTGCTACTTCTGTCCTGGGAAGAAGCTGTGTTTTCTGTTACTTGGGCATTGTCTTAGGCCAAGTCACTCATGCCCAGAGGAAAAGGGCCAGTGCAGACTCTGAGGCGGGAGCATCCTGAGATTTTGATAGATGGGTTAAGAAGCTCTTCCCAATTTATAGTGCCTTTGAAAGCAGCTTTGCTACTGGACCATGAGTTGCTGCGTGGGAGCTAAACCTGCTTGCATAATTCAGGTGCCAGCTCAGTTGTTTTCTTGTTGTAAATTGATGAGGCCACTGGTTTGTTGCAAGCATCGGAATTTAGAGGGATTTTAAGTGTGGGAGTCTGCTCTAAGATCTGGTTTTACATTGTTAAATTAGCAACATAAAGCTCCATGTGCTACTTGTCCTTTTTTTCCCAGCATTTCATAGTTATCGTTCTGACTGTTGGGTTTTTTTATGTGTGTGTTTGGTTTTTCTTTTTTTTAAAGATTGAGATGTTTTTCCTGCTTCTTAGAGAGGAAAAGAGTTCAGCCAAACTTATAAAGAAAATCACCTGCTATAGGCTTGGGGACCCAGATGTGCTTTTCCAAGTACAGGAAGGAAGCTGTGACTTGGCAGAAATGGAGCGTAAACAAAGAAAGAAACAGTGGGAACGTGATTACCAGGCACGTGGAAAATGGTTTTCAAGGAAGTCTCTTTAAGATCAGGAAGCATTAAGAATGATCCTCTCCACACTGACCCCAAGCAAGTGACCACTGACCCAAGTCCAGCGAGTGGGTATGAACTAACAAGAGAGCAACCACAGACCAGTCTGCAGAAATGAATTTTCTTATGGCACTAATCCTGAACTAGGCTCTGTAAGGAAGAGGCAGGACACCTTAGAAGGGAGGGATAGTCGCTGCCTTCTGGGAAGAAATTTGAGGACGTCCTCTTGGTGTAGCTGAGATGGTGACGGTCGATGTACCGTTGCTCACAAATAACGTGGGCACAGGTCCCCTCTCTGATTGTCACATCCTGCAGAGAGCCAGTGACTCCATTGGCAGCCAAGGGCAGACCACAGTCCAAACCAACCATTTGTGGGGAGCCTCCAGGTTGCTGTGCCATTTAGTAGTTTAAAACAGAGAAAAGGTTGCTTGGAGCTACCTCCTTATCTACTAGTTCAAAAATCCCCCACCCTCTCTCCGAGGCGACTGGCCATGGCACTGTTGGATTTGCTGGCGCTGCTGCAAATGCCAAACAGCCTGAGCAAGTGCTGAAAGACTGATTTACCTTGGCAGTGCTGGGTGATGAAATTGGGGGAATTACGAACCAAAGGAAATACAGGGCTGAAAGGGACCTGAAGAGACCACCAAATCTTTTTTCTGGACAAAACTGGCAGCTTCTTGTCTCATATGCCCTAGAAAATCCTCTGTGTCTTCACAACCAGCATGGCCTCAGGGAGTCCTTCCTAGCCAGGAGCCCATCTACATCCCCTTCGCTCCATGGAGGTCTCAGGCCTCTTGCAGTGCCAGTTGCTTGCAAGCCTTTGTCTTCATTGCATCCCAATTTTTTCTTTCAGCTCATAGTACCCAAGCACAGAGGGCTCCCTTAGTAACTGTCTGACAGCAAAACATGTTTGTCTGAATGCTGCCAGACCCTAAATGTGCTGGGTGGATTTACTGCGCCCCCTGCCCAGACCAACTCTGGTACGTACAGAGTTTAAAAAGTTACTTCCCACTCTTTGTGTCCTTTACTACAGAGCTTACTGCAGGATTTCTCTACCCTCTTAAATGAGGCTGGACTTTTTTCCGCATGCAGTGTGCACCCCACATGGTTCCCCCCCTGTTTGGTTACCCCGAGACACGTAGGCAATGTCTCTGGGTGCCCTGGTTCCCCCAGCTTCTCATGGGAGAGGGACCCTGGATCCCTGGCCTGGAGTCATCGCTCCTTGCATGGGGCCCCGCCGGGAGGTATTGCTCCCTCCAAGGCAGCAGCCGTAGCATCCCAGCGGTGTTTGTGCTGTCTGAATGAGAGCATTGCCTCCCCTGAGGATTTCAACAGTTTCCTGCAGTGACAGTATCTCTGATAGCTGAAATTTCTGATCTAATAAAAGATCTTCATGTCTCAGCAGACACGGCAGCTTCAGCGAACTATGGACTGTCAAGTGTAGAAGGTGGTGTTTATGCATACATTTTAATCCTTGTTTGCATAGTACTTTGAAGGTGTAAAATACCTCAGAAAAGCTGGCTTCTCTACTGTTATCACTGTCATCTTAATTTCCCATCATTTTGAGTATCAGTTATTCATGAGAAATCAGTGCAACAAGTGGGAGTACTTCCAAAGCTTTTTAGTTCATATTTTCAGTCACATTGTGCCAGATGTCTGGGAGAAATCTGATCTGACACAAACCCAGACGAGTCACCGTAAAATTATATACCAAAAGACACAGACTGATACACTGCAGCTGGTGACACCAGCAGATAGAGATGTTATTTGCAAAATTCTTCAGTCCTTGTGAGAGCAGGAGGGCTGGGGAAGAGCACGTGCTGCTGAGAGCAGCAGCTGCATGGACAGCCTTGGGAGCCAGCTTTGCCTGAGGTGCGTGCTTTGTGCTTACCACTTGATTTAGCATTTATCAGGAAAACCCATGGAGCAAAAACGTGGGTGTTTTCCAGATGGGGAATGATGCAGGAAGAAGGTGGGCTGTAGCTGGGTGCGTGTGCCTGCTGAGATATGTGTACGATCACTACGGGATACTGTAACTAGCAACACCGGACTATTTTTAAAGCTAAAGCAGTAGTACTGTGCTAGTGTGCCTGCTGTCTGCCCCTGTGCTTGGCGAGCCTGCCTCTGCGTGGCAGGGTTTGGGTTTGGGG
>NW_010424164.1:60383-74137 GCF_000710305.1 Buceros rhinoceros silvestris | reverse complement strand
GCTGTGTGCCCGTGTGCTGGGCGAGCCTGCCTCTGCGTGGCAGGTTTAGGTTTAGGTGCAGCTTAGGAAATGGTGCTTTTACTGTGCTCAGCTGCATCGGCTGAGAAAGCTTTGTTAAACTCAGGTGTCTCTGAGACGTGCAGAATGCGCAGCATCATTTCCACCACTGCCAGCCCACCGGTGCAGGGGTTTACTTTATTCCTTACAGATCAGTTACAGAAAGGAGTGAGCTGGGGGGTTTTGTCTTCTGATTGCACAGTGATTCTGTGTACCAAGAAGCCACTGAAAAGAAACAGTGTGAGAGATTCCATGTGACAGAAAGAGAGTTTCAGATTATTTATTGCTGCTGCACTTTGGTAAGCGGCTGCAACTGGCTCTAATTTTCTCGGTGCTGCCCAGCAGCTTTGATCAGCAATGAAACTGTTAACAGTGCTGACAGTGAAATTATGGTGGATGGGCATTGCAGTTTAAACTTCCTCTGCCTAACAGTGGCAGATCACACCCCTCAGGGCTGTTGTCTCAGGCGTTCTTTGGACACGTTGCTGAGTTGAATCACGCTGCACTTCTTTTCAGGGTTTTCTTCTACAGTCACCATAGTTAGAGAGTCGCTCTGGTTTCCCGAGCGAGAGCCGGGATCGTAGACAGCGTGCTGGCAGCGTGTGGGAGGTGTGCTTCACTGCCATGTGCCCCTGGAGCAGAGGCTTTGTGCGGGTGTCTTCTCCGAGTCCTGTGCTGATCTGCAGCCTGGAGGAGCGGAGCATCCAGGAGGGGACCAGAAGGGCTCCGTGCGCTAGCGGGCGGTGAGGGACTGGCGAAGGGACGGTGGCTCTGAGGGCAGGTGTGGTGGGGGAGAGCAGATTGATTGCCGTCTGAGACAGCAAGTGCTGCGGTGAGTGTTCTTTCCTCCTCCTTCCCCGAGACTGATCCCAGCTTTCCTGCTTTACTGTAGCTTGTCAGAATCCTTCCTTCCTGTAGGCTCTTTCTTTACGCCTTTCAATTTCTCTACCTGCCCTCCTCTTCTCCCCTCATCTTTCATTCCCCTCCTTTCAGGCTGTTTCCTTTGTTTCCATCCCTGTGCCTCTGAGGCTGGACGCAGTCTCATGCAAATGCGGTGGGTTCTTTGAACATTTATAGCCTTATGCTTTGGGAACTGTTGACTGGCAGGAATTTCTATAATGGATTTAGAAGTACCTGAACACCCTATTTGCATTTCTGCCTGCCTGCTCCAAGACACCAGCACTCATCCCTTGAGGCTTGAATTCTGCTAGAAGCAGCTGTGGCAGTGACATCCTGTGATTCGCTTCCTCAGTTGACATTTTGGGGGATTTGGTCTGGTATAACGAGGTTGGCCATTTCACCGCCCTCTGCTGCTAAACAACTTGGGTAACTTCTCACGTATCTAAAGGGATAGAGTCCCCTAGTTATAACTGGCTTTACTAGTGAGAGCCCACATGAAAGCGTCCCTCCTCCTCCTGTTACTGTTACTATTTAGTGGTCTGTGTTGATTTGTGGTGTATTTTATTCAGCTAAAAAACTAATCAGCCCAGTTTTGATCTGTGTCTAGATTGCACATAGAATTAGGAGTTTTAGTAGTGATTTCAAGATCAGGAGCAAATCCTCTGCAAAATTAGTAGGTCTTGCCTATATAAACAAGTTGCACTACTTTTAACTACTATTCTGTAATGTTGATATAACCCTCCCCTAGTGCGAATCCAGGTATGCCAGTATGAACATGCTTACACCAGCATAGCTTGTTCCCCTGTGGGAAAGGAGAACAAGCTATTCCAGTACAGGGCACTTCTATTCAGCTCTGACTGCATCCACACTTTCGTTTTACTGGCAGAAACATACCGGCAAATACTTGTAATTTAACGTGGGTGAACCGGTGCAAAATCATGTATAGAACGAGTCTTGGTCTGCCGACTGCCTCAAGAACTCCTTGACAAACGAGTGTTGAGTATGCCCTGTATTTATAATCTTGTCTTTGTGACTGGGGGTATGGTAGAAAGACTTAGCGTTGCTGTTACGTATTCACAGTTAAGAAACTAAGAACCGGTCAGTGTGTTGATTGTAAAGTCATGACTGTGAGTCATGTGAGTCATGGCTGTAGTTTATTTTTAAATGAAGTATAGAAGGCTTTATTCACTTTCAGACTGCTTGCTGACCTTTGTTTTTATTTGCAGCATACTGGCAATGTAAGAGGGCCATGGCAGAGATGGCAGTTCCAGGAATGCTTACTTGGAAGTGCCTTTGAGCTGGCAGGGAAATACAGAGGTGTTCTAGCAATGCTGAAAATCTGGGTCCTGAAAAGCCACTTGTGCCAGTGAAAAGTGAGTGCCCGGTGGCTGAGAAATACTCATCAGATACTATAATGCCAAATATCACAGTTTACTGGTGGGTTTTTCCGGTGCTGCTGCTACTCTAGATGAATGGTATGTGCCTTGTAGGAAGAACCATGTAGGAAAGACTCGTGGTGTTTGCAGGCAAAGGAGGAATACAGTCTGCATTCAGAGTTCTTGGGGGAAGGCAGAGCCACCAGTGGGCTGGGGTCTTCTAGAGGAGAACTCTCTTAATTGCACATGACTGACCTAACATGGGACCTAACTAAAATTTGTAGGTTTTCTTCTACCACAGAGTGAATAAATGGATAGAACCTTCTCTTCTGTTAAGATAAGAGGTTATTTTACAGCAGGTGCTGGTGAGGTGAAGGAGGGAGGAGAAGCTGGTGCAGCTGGGGGACTGCAAAGCTTTGCTGGGAGGAATGTGCTTTACTGTGCTGCCTGTTGGCACAGTTTCTTTGTCGGGCTGTTGAGGGAAATGAATTTTTCACAGAACCTAATAGTTTTCTTCTGTGAGTTAGTGTCACTTCCATCTCATTTAATTCCCACCTTTGCTTCTTGTGAGTGCCATTTCAATGCTGCGTTTCCTGACTTCATTACCTCCAGACTGAGCGCTGCTTCGGAAACAGCTTTCCAGTCCTCAGGGGACTTGTTTTGCAGAACAGGGAGGAAAACTTCTTTGCCCTTTTTTCCCTGACCTCATTGACTCCCCATGACTCTGATGATGGTGGTGGTGAGGTGGCTGCCATGAGTGGGCTGGGGCTCTTGCCTGCAGGCTGTGGCTGTGGCTGGGTAGTGCCAGGGCTGTCAGGATGGCATAGGCAGGCACCAGTTGCTAAAACTCACTAGCGCATGGTGGTCAAGAGCAAGCAGCTGACCTTGGACAAATCTGCAGCTGGGCTGTAACCCAGCCTAGCATCCAGCTCACCCTCGTCTTTGCTGCTTTGTTCTAGAAGGAAAGTGATCTGTGACAGTCCTTTTGCTGGTTTAGATTACTTTTCTCCCTGAGCTGGCTCACAGGTTTCGCCTGCTCTGTTTGCATTGGTTTGAAGCCACAGGCTGTCAACAGGTAATCTTTCTCCTTAAAGCGTCCAGCAGCCCTGGAAGGAGAGGCAGAGGCATCAGACAGGCCCTTGCCTGCAGTTTTTGGCAGCAAGGCTTGTAGTCGGGACAGTTTACATGAGATTGACAGACAGCAGCACAACAGTACAAGCTCAGCCCCACTCCCACAGGAGTCTGCAGAATCCATTGGTGAGCAGTTTTGAAAAGCTTTTTATTCTCTCGTTGTCTCCACTTTTAACCCAGTAGGAAATTGTTCATTATAAACCACCCAATCACCCTTAACAGCAGTCGCATCATGGGTGTCTGCCATGATGCGCTGTGAGCTGCTTAGCAGAGGGTCGTTAATATCCATGTTTATACATTTCCCTAAAGGTGAAGAGATGACTGCAGCGGAAGAGTAGTTGCTGGAAAGGCACTGAATGAGCTGACCTGATCAAGGGAAAGACATTAAGAAGTTACGCTCTTCGATTCTCTCTGCTTCGCTCAGGCGTTAGGTGGTATGGTCTGTTGGTCTTCAGCAAATATGCTTAGGTGCAAGTGCTGCCTGAGACAGTTATTAACCCAATGTGCGTTTTAAAGCAGGGGCAGTTTAATACCTGTTCGTACAGCTCCTAGCGCTTCTGGTCGCTGTGCTGACTGATTGCTGATGGTTGAGCAATAGTATCTATTACTGGCAGCTGGTAGTAGCAGTCTGTGCGTGCAGCCTGTGGGGAATTGGGTATGCACGCACAGCCATGGGATGTTAAAGGTTTGCGCCTTTTAGAGACACCACAGACCATCTTGCCTTCTGCCATTTTAAGGGTTTCCTTACTTCAGTTCGGAGATACTTGTTTATTCCTTCCCTTATTACTGTCCCTAACTTTTCCAGTCTTTTCCCTCTGGGCTCTTGTGTTTATAAACTCTTCTGTGTTGGGAGCTTGTAGGCAGCAACCACTTTGAAGCCTACTTTTGTAACACACCCCAAATAGTTGCCAGAAAGCACCGTGGGGTCTTGTTCTCCGCCACCGCCTCCTTGCAGCATTGCAGCTCTCTCTGCCATTGCCTCCCTTCTGCCTGCTGGATGCCCAGCCCTGTGCTCACCGCTCTAGGTGATTTATTTACACAACCTGGGGATCTGGGGCAGCACAGTTACTGTTGAAATGTTTTCATTAGTCTTGGTTTGTTTCTCCTGCAAAGTCATAGCACGGCAGCTGGAACTCCTGTTTTGTAAGACCCACACAGCTGAAGCCTCTCACTTTTATTCTGGTGTGGAAAAGATGAGTTGGTCAGCCTTGAACAGGGCTGAAGTCCGGCCTCATAAAAACTGTCTGTCACCTTTTAGCCGTTCTCCTTGCTATTTCCTTTTCATAGCAGAGATAATGGGAGTGTTTCCTGCTAAGTCCTGTCTCTCTTGATAAATTGCTGTGGTCTTTATTGGAAAGCATTGTACAGCTGCTCTTAGCGCTGCGATAAAGAAAATGCTGTGAATCGGCTGCATTGTGTTTGGCTTCCTTTCAGCCAGGGCCAGTCTGGACGCTGAGGACCTGATCCTCCTTCTGTGCCAGGCCTCAGCTCGCATTTGTGTGCGAGGCAGGGATTTTTGTTTGTTTAAAGCCATCTTTACACTTTCAACATGGAGCTGTTGAAGATCAGTGTGATCCATAAATCTGTAGGTGGGAATCTGCAGGTGCCCCTTGTTCTCCATATCCTTCTTTGCACTCTTTTCCCTCCTGTGTGGCCGTACGGGAGCTGGTGCAGATGTCCTTGCACGGTGTAGTGCTGTGTGGTTAGGGCTTTCCTCACCCCCTCCAGCCGGGAGCTCCCAGCTCTCCAGGCAGGGGGGCTTTTGCCCCCTCCTTTGTTTCGAGTTCTCGGTGCTTGTAGCAAGGCGGGTTTGTAGCCGAGCAGTGCTGGTTTGTTCCAGTTTGGGTTTTTTTGCTTTGATCTTTCCATGCAGTGACAAAAAAAGCCAGTGTCAGTATAGGTTAGCTTTAGAGTGATGAGCAGAGTCCTCTTTCTGAATTCCACGGCTTTCGGATTTGTTGTCTTTTGTCAAGAGCTGTACTGTCAGGTTTGCTGCCCACAAGATCAGGAGCTTGGGTTCTCCAGGGCTTTAGCTTATGGCTGATAACGTACACAAGGAGTTTCTGTCTGGTTTATGCCTGGCACACGTGGCTACCTCTGGTAGTGGGACAGCTGTTCGAGTAGCAGAGTAGTCACCAGCAAAAAGATTTGGAAAGCATTATTTGAGCAGGTGGGAGGAGATCAGCAGGCAAAGGCCCCGCAGAATGTGTATGGTGTGGGTGTGTGCAGTCACCGGTGTGCCTAAAGCTGCCTCCGGCCCAATCAAAGGAAGGCACCAGCGCAAAGAGTTCCTCTTGTCTCCTTGTTTTCATCAGAGTTGCAGATGAACTGGGAGAGAGGGAAGGACTGAGGCAGGCACGGAAAGGTTCTCGGCTTGAGACCTGCAGCTGAGAGCGGGTTCTCTTGTGCGTGCTGCATCAGCCTGTGCGCGGCTGGAGTCCTGTGGGCTCATTTAACGCAGCATAAATTCCACCCTAAATGCTCTTTGTGGGTTGTCTAGTTTCCTTCCTCCCACAGAGATTTTTAATTAAAAATCGAGGCGAAAGTAACTGAAGTGCCATCTTTTAACTATTGTTGAGGGAAGAGCTTGGTGGTGTCTCCGAGAAACAGTGAAGTTTATGCAAAAATACACAGTATATTAATTTCCTGTAGAATTACAGGGAGAGTGGCTGTGTCAGAGGAAGTATAGGTGGATGCTAAATATAAACCACTGTGCAGCAGATCTTGGTATACTACAGCAGCCAGAAGTCTGAAAAGCTGAACAGGGGCATACAAGGGTCTTTTCAGAAATAGATGCACCTCCTCAAAATTTATTTGGTCTTGTTTATTCAGCCCTCCTTGTGAAGGCCCCTGAGGTTTACATAGCCTGTCTGAATCTGACAGGAGAAACAAAGAGGAGCAGCGGAAAACTCAGCACGGTGGGATGTGGCCGTTCCTCCATCGCTCAGCGGCTCAGAAGCAGATGAGCCGGGTTCACTATAGCACGCTTGGGGTCAGAGCCCTTGGGTAGAGATATAGTTTGTCAAGGTAGAAATTTTCTTCCAATCTAAAACTCCTGGCATTTAGAATTGTCCATTTCGTTCTTTGTGAGCACGTGTTTGGGACTGTGGAGGCTCGTGACATAAATAATCTGGAACTGATTCTGGAAAATCTTTGTGAGATTGAACAGCACTTGTTTTCTCTGTTGTAAGAAGGTTTATAAACATCCCTTCCTACCATTACCTTTGCCTTACTGTGGTGTTGAAGTTTCCTTTCAAGCCTGAGTATAGAAATGGCTCACCAGGACTTGAGACAGAAGTCTGGTTTTGTTTTACTTCATTATGAGGGGGGAATATTTCACCAGCAAGACAATAATGTCAGGAGGGCACTGTCAAGCATGAAAGCAGGTCTTAAAATTAGCTTAGTGTTTCCTAGTAATTGTGTGGTGGGAGTGTAGCCCCAAGGCACGATCTTTTCTAGATTTAATTATATAAAGGCAGAGGTGGATATCATAGAAAGCCATCAGTGAGGCTTGCAGTCGTCTGGGTTTTTTTTAAATGTCATTAAAGCTTGAAGTAGGATCCTTCCATTAAAAAGGAGTATGATCTCATTATGTGATTTAGATAGCGGTATGAGACTGTAATGATGCTCTTTAATATGTTCTTTTTAAAGAAAAATATCAAGGCAAGAATTGACCTTGAAGATGTAGCCTGCCTGTGACTGATGTAACTGCACGCCTGTCCAAAGCAATGTGTTCTTGCCATGACTTTAAATCTCCGATAGCTTTAGCTAAAGCAACTAAGTGAATTTCTCCTTTATGTTTCTGCATACCTGATACCATATTTCCTTCACCCTAGGCTTGTCCTAAATCCTGTCACCCCCTGAAAAGCGCCATGCTCATTGCAGCCCGCTAGCAGGCAGTGGGGATGGCATGGCACCTGCTATGCCACCTAGCAGTGGCACTGCTAGAAAAAACGGGTTATTAAAAAGCTATTTTCTTGGGTAGTCAGCTACAGTTTAAAAGGATTTTGTGGGAGGTCATGGCGGGTATTACTGACAACTAGCGTGCATAAAAACTTCAGGACACGGGGGGCTGTGGGGTATCCTTTCCCCAAGCAGCGTCTGAACTGAGTTACAGATAGTTGCTGGAGAGCTCAATGTGTCAAAGGTGGACATGGTTTACCGTTATGCAACTCCTTAATACTGTTCACGGGACTCGGAGACTTGCTCCCTGAAATGCGCAGGCTTGGAGACATTGTGTTCACGGTGTGCTCAAACAAAAAATGTCCCTGGCGGATGAGCTATCGGTATTAATAACTGCAATAAAAGGGAAGCAGAGCACTTCAAATCGGCTTTTCAGGTGGAGGTTTTTTGTGTCATGTGTCCAGTGTTTTCACCTTTGGGCCTCTTTTTATTTATATTGAAATTCATAAGCACATACTTGTTTCCTTAACTAGCACAAAGCTTTTAGCACTATTTTTAGTGCCTGACCTCATACCATGTCTCTGTGCCTGAACTTCGCAGGAGTCAAAGGGAGTGTTGCCTTTTGGCTTGGGCACGTGCTGCCCCAGTGCTGCGAGCTGGCCAGGAGCTGTGCCCGCACTTCCAGCACAAGCTGCAGGGATTCAAGGGTTGTCTGTGGCAAGTGAGCTGTGATGGTGCCTTCTATCTGCTTTCCTGAACACTTGGTCAGGCTGGCGCGGTAGCAGACATCAGCATGGATTTCAGAATGACCTGCCCATGTGGCGCTTGCCCAATTCCTCAGCTATAATTTCTAGCTGGCCTTGCATGCCACCTAGATCTGTGATGGCACGTTTCTTAATATACAGTGCACGTGTGGTCCGTTCTACACTGTGTTTTGGTGGGGAGCCTTTGATAATCTGCGTTTTGACTTTGTTTTCCTGCTTAAAAGAATGCCAAGTGGAGATATCAGTAACAAATAATGGTGAGCTTTAATAAGAATTTGGTACGGTGGGTAAGCATGCAGGTGCTTGATGTGTGCTTAAAGGTGTGCCTTACCTTTTGGTTGTCTTCAGTTGAATATACTAGAACATGGGATTAAAGGGCTGAAGAGGATGCAAAGAAAGCATCTCACCTGCCCGCATAGATGGGTGCTTCAAGAAATTACCTTTGCATGAGCTTTACTCAGTAGAGATCCCTTCAGAAATTGGGGCCTAAAGGAGATTATGCAAAGTATGAATTGCTGAAAATAAAGTGAGGGACTAAGACAAAGGTCTGCAGGAAAGGTGCTCAGTTGTGACTTTCACCAGGTGCTGGGGACTTCCCCATCCTTCTGGTAGTGTGGGTGAACCCTTCAATTCTGCATGCACCTGCCGTTAGCAGGGAAATAATTAACGTTGATGTGCTAGTTGTAATTACAGCAAGCGAGGTATGATCTATGCAGTTAGCAAGGGGAGAGACCAGTGAAATTGCTAAGTCAGGAGAAGCCCCTCAGTGCTAGTGGGAAATTTAATATGCATTGTTAAATTAATCACCTTCTGCGTAACAATTTGCAGTTTAAAGGGCAGAGGAGGTTGATGAAAAAATCACGAAGCGTTCATTTCAGTGACCCACTAGATACTTTTAGTCGGAAGAAATCCCTAGCATAATGTCTACAGAGTAAATTGCAAGTGTTCTAAGACAAAAAAAGGATTTTGTATTTAGTACTTATTGCAATGCCCGTTTCTAAGCCCTGGGGTTGCTGTGGTCCCATTCCCAAGCACCTGGCTTTAGTGATGGGCTGGTGTTTGCTCACAGGAGATGTTTACCCAGCCCAGAGATGATTCTGAAGATGAGGTTTTCCTACACATCAAATAAAAATGTTTTGACCTTTGTGACCCTTCCTTCAAATTTCTTAGTCCCAGGTTAAATAGGGATCCCCAGAATGAATGATCTGGGATGACATTTTCTAAGCGTAGGCATTTAGTGCCTGGTTTTCCCTGAAGTTGTTCTGTTTGGTGTCTTTGTACATAATACTCATTGTAGAGAGAGATTAGCTGTGAGAAGATTATGTGCGTTAAGTGTTGCTGGTGCACCTAAAGCTGCAAATGTTCTGGTGTGTACAAAGGAAACATTAATCAAGACATCTTACAGAGAATTAAGGGAGGAAATAGTTTTGTCTCCTGATTACTACATGATTTTCACTGCCCAGTGTGGGAAAAAGCAGGCAGAGAAGCAGAAGGCGACAGAAAGAGGTTGTTGTTCTGTTCTCAGAGAGCAAGAGCAGATTGCTGGGGGTGGCTGTGGTAGGCAATTTCCACAAAAACAGCACAAGTGAGGCAGCTTTAAGGACTCTGCAGGGCATGTGAGCTTCAAGTTTAGGTTGTAGGAATGAACTAGCCACACTCTTGAGCCTGCTGAAGCTGCTGAGAGAAATCCTTCCTGTTCCATAATCTTAACAAAGCCACCTGTAGCTTTAGCTTTCCGTAACTTGGTTCCTTTGTTGCAGATGGGTGTCTTCAGCAACCCGCATGATTTGATTTTCCAGCCTGGACGGATCATCAGGCTGAGTAATGGCATGCAGCAGAGGGTATGGGCAGCCCTGAAATCGGAGCACTCCTGCAGTACCAGTAGTTCAATGTGTTCGTCTGGAGCACGTGGAAGATTGCGAGAGTGGGGCTCCATCGAGCTGCTGGGGCTGCACTGGGATACAGCAGAGCAGGACATGGTCTAGGAGGAATGTACCAGAGACTGCCACGGTGAGAGGAGGGAAGGTCCCCTTGCCAGCACCTAAGAACTAGCTGACCCCAGTAATTCTCGGGAATAACTGACATGTATTGTGAAGTTTCGTTGCACCAGGTTCCAGCCCAAAACATTCAGTGTCAGCTGTAATTATGTGTGTTTTGCCATATCCCCAACCAAAAAATGTGGATTAAGTAGAGAAAAAAAAGACCTGCGCAGGCACTTTTCACTGTACCAGGTTTTAATAATTAGTAGGGAGTTGGTTTTCCAATAGCCTATCTTAAAAATATGTATTTTAGGAGTAGCTTCAAAAAACAGGACGCACAGACTTTCTGAATTGATTGTAGTCCTTCAGCTGCTGTAAATCACTGGTACACAACTGAACTAAGAATTTACCCCTGCTGAGGATCTGTGCTGCTGTTCTTCCTTGTGAATACTTACGACTGTAATTGCTAGAAATGTATCTGCTAACAATTTGCCTTCTCTTTTAATTCATGAAATTTTTACCTCCTCAGGGTTAATTGAATCAGGAAATGTCAGTATCTTCAGATTTAATTTTTCTTATTGACATGGATTCTGGAGTGAATGACTGCTGTGAATACAAAATGTGGTTTAATTTGACTTCTGGGAAATATTCAGTGACCAGAAAAAGAAAAGGTTGTTTGAAACAAGCGTTGAATAAATTAAGAGCCCCCCCTAACTAGTACAGCCTTCTTTGACTATGCAAAACCCCTAATTAACTATTTATAGAGATGTGTGTGTTTCCAGTCTATTTTAAAATGCTGAAAATTAGAGTAAGCAAACCAGCCTACCCACCAGTTCGCAGAGGGTAGGGGCAGCATAATGTCTGTGCAGTGTTCAGCTGTGTGGTAATTACATATCAGGAACCTGGAAAATTTAAAGATGGAACCAGGAAAATTCTATCCCCCAAAGCCTCAAGCCCAACGCTGAAGGCTGCCGCTATCTTCCCAGCATAGGATAAAAGGCCCAAAATGCAGAGCAGCCGTGTGAAAGACATCTCTGCACCTCTGCACCAGCACTGGTCATCTGTACAAGCGTTAGTCGCTGCCTTCACCCAAAACGGGTCTGGTGCCAGAAGAGGAGAGCGCTGGCAGTTAGTTCCCATTGCTATACTGGCAGCCGTGAGGTTCGCTGATAATATAGCTCTTATTCTTGCCCCATTGCTCTTTCGCTGGTGGTTCCTGAAGCTGCCTCAGCGTGAAAGTCCCATTGGGTGATTGCACCCTGTTAAGTTCACCACTTTCATTGTCCTGGGTTTTCTGGGGCTTTGACACAGACTTTTCATCTGCTGTATTTTTCATTTTTGAAAGATAAAGTGGTCTCAAAGACAGTGTTAGCAAGAAGTTTATTTCTTGCTGCTGAATTATTTATTCCTATTTAAGCTTCAGTGAACAGCCCATTACCGCTTGGAGAGCTGTCAACGCAGAAGGAGTAATCCTGAAAAACACTGTGTGTAGTGGCTCCATCAGTATTCTCTGTATTACCTTTCCTCCATTTTTATGATCAAGAGCACAAAATAGAAGGCCAGAAATTACCTGAGCTGCAAACTCCAGGGCTCTTTAGTCTACCAATTCTAACCACCAGATAAATTCATGCAAGAGCTGGAGCGAAGATTTTTCACAGTGAGGTTAGTTTCCTAAGAGAGCTTATGGATTCTGCATCAGCTGGCATCTTCAAATCAAGACATGATGTCCTTCTAGGACAATTCACCATCTCATCTGCCAGATTTGGAGGGAACGCAGGAGCAGTGGGTGAAATTCATTGCCTGGTGCAAAATCTTTGCCTTATATAAATAAGTGGTTTGGTAATATAATGGCAATTTTTGGTCTTCTGCAACTGTGGCCCAGTTTTGATTTTTGCCTTCCCTCTGTTTCCTGAGTCCCCACAGAACCAATTTCCTTGAAGCATCTGCCATATCCTGAAGCAACCTCCAGAATACTGATGCAGAAGTAGACTTGGCTTTCAGAACAACAATGTTATCTTCGCATCAGCCATAAAGGATTTAAAGCTCTTGTGTCTAGCTGTGTATCTTCTGTGGTCGCTCATTTCTTATCAGATAATTTATCACTGCTGAATTTTTGTATGTTTTCTGGATAATCACACATTAATGCTTTAAAAGTAAATTTAGTACAAGACTGTATTCTTGAAACCCTTCACACCCACCTGTCTCGCACAGGTGATTCTGGGCAGAGGTTGGATAATTAAGTGTCTGACGAGCCCAACTGTGAAAAACACTGAACACCTTCCTGTTCCATCCCTCTGGAAAATCACCCCTGGCATCTGCTGTCCCTACAACTCTCATGAGCTTTATAGCATCTGAAACCAGCTTGGGCAGGCAGACCGTTACGGGCAGATGTAACAGGATGCTCTCTGAGTAAGTGAGCTAATGGAGCCTCATTTTCTTACGGATTTGTGGCTTACGTTGGATTTGCTGATGTTTGGTGACAGCTGGGTTCATAGTACTGCCCTTCTTCCAGAGGACAGCGACACAGTTTCCCGCCTTTCTTTGGCCGTAGATTTTCACATAGCTTTAAAGATAATATTTCCAAGATTTCTAATGCCTGACAATAATTCCATCAATTATCGTGGCTGAATAGTGTGCTGTAATAGGTGAGGGAAACTTTAGAGCATTGGTCACTCTACACAGTAAATACAGCAGTAGGTGAAAGAAATGGTGTTCTGGTGTGTCCAACCCAGGACACAGCCTGCTCTTGCTCTGGTGTCTGGAGGGGTTTTGCCTCCAACATCAGTGTGAGCTGGCTGGCGGTTCTCCGCTGACCTGGCTTGCAGTACTGCTGAGACAAAATGCAGCATTTTTGTTACCCTGTCAAGAAGAACCTTCACCATGAGAGCAGGGTGTAAATGCTGCATGGACAGATGGTTTATGTTTGTAACTTATTCCCCAGTCTGCTTTCCACTGGATGGAGCTGGGATTTCTGAACACCTTCCTGCACAACCAGCTCAGCCTTGCCAGGTCACTGCTTTTTGGGAAGAGTATCCCATGGATCTACTTTTGCTGCAAGCCACTTATGAGCAGTTCCAGAGGTGGAGAGCTGAGATGGCCTTTCTGGGAACAGGGGCAGAAAATAGCTCAGTGTTAGCATTCCAAACCCAGCTATTTAGACTTGGATTATTTTTAAATATTTTGCTTACAGACAAGTAACTAGCTGCATTTTCCTCCTCCCTCTCTCTTCTTTTTTTAAAGCTAGCTTTAATTGTGCATCTTTTCCCTCCCAGCTGTATACAGTCAAGAGTATCTATGCAAAAAAAAAGGGTTATTTACATTGCTAAATGTTAGGTAGCTTAGTCATCTGCTGCTTCGGGGATGCTGTTGACCACAATAGGAACCAGGGGACTTTTTGAGCCCAGGCGTACATTTGTGGGGTGGTTTTGCTGGGCGATTGGATTGACTGGAGGCAGGGCATCAGTGAGTGGAAAGCACAGCAGCCACCTCATTTCACTCAGCTGTCATCACACGTCGTTGCCTGAAACACAGCCTTGCGTGGGGTCCAGTGCGAAGGGCTGGACCGTGGCAGCCCCTTCCTCTCAAATATGAAGCTTGACACCAAGGGTTGTGTGAAGTGGTTCCAGTGAAATGCTGCTGCTGAA